>NW_019524959.1:0-51858 GCF_002814215.2 Seriola lalandi dorsalis | reverse complement strand
CTTCACTAGTTCTCAAAGGGTCTCATATCTGAAAGGTTGGGGGCGGGATAAGGAGTGTTGAAAGAAATGGCCCATTAATTCATTAGAAGAATGATATAAAAATGATTCTGCTGTTCACAATTATGATGAGTGATTTATCTTCATGTCATTTAGGAGGCGAATTGGCCAAACGTGCTGGTTGCATCTGCGTTCGCTGCTTTTCTCAGTTTTGTGTCAATGTAAATTGATTATCTTTGGCATTTTGGACTTTTGGATGGACAAAAGAGGCAGTGTGAAAACGTCAGCTTGGGCTCTTGGATCTTTCAAACAAGTCAAACAAAAAAGAAATTAATCATTAGACTTGTTCCAGATGTCTGAATTGCTGTCTACATAAGCTTCTATGCAGGATTAAGAATGTGAAAGTCATTTTTTCTATGTGTGTATGAGATCAACACAGCTGTACAGGCGGGCCAGACAATGCCAGAAAAGAACTGGTTTTTACTATGTGTTCTTTGACCACGTCATTTAAATATGTAGTACATTTCCAGGAAGTCTATAGTGTTGGAATAGTTAATAGAGAAAAGTTCACTGTCCCGCCTCCTCACACCTTAAGCCCTTATAAGGCGCTGAATGGTCTCTCCGTATTGTTAAACTTTTTTAAGAATTTTTGGGGGCTTTTTGTGCCTTTAATGGACAGGACAGTAGATAGAGAGGAAATGGGGAGGCAGAGAGAGGGGGAATGACACGCAGGAAAGGGCCATCCGATGCGGGAGTCGTCCCTGTTAAACTTTTTTATGTATTTCAAAATCACTGGGACGCAACACGTGTGAAACCTGACATGCACAGAACTCGTCCTAGGAATCCTAAAATCCTTCCTTATCCATGGGAAGTATGTGACTGACTCCGAGTGAGATCAGATTTGACGTGGGTGATAAATGATAAGCCGTGCAGCCAAGTGAAGCAGGTCACATAACTGTACAGTATTTCTGGTTTTACTCTACCCGTCGTATCAACTCACTGGCATCAAATCTACCTTGAAATGAACTGCGGGCCCCCAGTGGAAGACTGAGCCTGATCTGAATACAGTCTGACAGAATCTGCTGCTTGTGGACCAGTGGTTTTATCATTCCTCTCGCAGATATTCTTTAAGTTGAAACCTCTATTTGCGTTTTCTTTGCTTTCCCTCACTTCAGGCCTATTTGCATTTGATTGGAAATGCTGTGAAAAAAAGGTCAAGGCAAGCTCAGACTCAACAAAAATGAAAAATAAAAATATACAACAGGGATCAACATTTCTTTCTGAAATGGTTAACAATGCCATTATAGCCTGTGAGGTGAACTGTGCACTTCCTCATGATCGCTCAAATCTAACACTGGGGGGTTTTGTGCAACCTATTGAACCTGTGGTGTTGCTTTATTGTTTCCTATAGGTGTTGCTGACTCAGGCTGCCTCTGAATGTGTCTGTTTTGGGCCAAAGCTGTTGCTTTTGCTGGCGTATTGTTGTGCATTATAAAAATATGTATAGATAATCCTGGCAGCCTCAGTTCAATTTCTGGTCCCTGCAGCCATGTAGCTCTGCTGAGTGGGCCTTTTTCCTTTTCTGCTGCGGTGCAGGTATTCACTGAAGTTGAAACATTGGCCTTAATGTGGTTTTAGCTGTTCCTTGTTTTTTTTCCACATAAAAATGAGGTTAGGTGCATTAGCTTAGAACCTGGGGTTTCACCTGGACTCCACTGCGCTCTCTCTGCAGTGATGCAATCATACACTGTGTATGTAAATGTCTACATGCAAATGTCAAACTGGTTTATTTATACAGCACATTAAAAATACAGTCAGATGAATGAAATTTAGTAAAATAAAAAAAGAAAGAAATTATGGATAAATGTATGTGCATTAGATATAAAAATAATCATATAATAACAATAAAAAAGCTACAGAAAAATCATAGGAAACGTCTGAGATCTGGTGTAAAAGTGCAGCAGCAGCTACACCAGCATCCAGCTCCAAGATTAGGTTATCAAGTGAGATGCTTATCAGCCACTTGTGTTTACCACACAGACCCACTGGTGTACTGATCCGCACTGAATGTGGCTTTCAGGGAGCCAAACAGCCAGGCTGAGTGAGGAGTTCATTGCCTTTCTAACACCTCTTTTTTTTTTGGCGCTGAACTGAGCTACATATCCAACTCATTTATGTGTAAAACAGCCCTGACGTCTGCAGCGGTGTAACCTGGGTGTCGGGCTGGTGTCAACCAACAGAGGTGAAACGAGCCTTCAGTTCCTTTACTTGACGGATAAGGCTGGTGTTATCCTCCGTCGTCTTATCGACGACAAATCCTGTGAAAACACCTAAACCAACAATGTGTTAGTCTGTGTCTCGATACTTAACCTGTCTGTGACACTGAAACCCGAACCCATTGATTCCTACTGAAGACATAAATCTTTAATAACGGGTCAAATACAGTGTTTCCTTTTTAATTTCCTGAAACAGCTGGACGCTGCACATTTTAAATCTTACTCAAACAGGACTGAATGTGCTGCTCTAATGAGTATTTCTGGCAGCAGGACAATGTATGTGGGTATGACTCAAAATAAACTACGGTGTGTGTTCATGGTAATGAGGGAACATCCCGGTGCAACGGTTTCGCATGTTGATGTGTCTTTAATCGTTTTCGGAGCTCGGTGGCTCAGAGGAATAAGACATATCAGGTTGTGGATACACATACACACGGTACTTGTTTGTAGGATCAATTCATCGCTGGTTTGGCTTCTTTCAGATGATTTGCTGACAATAAGAAAGATATTGAATATCACGAAGCTTATTCTTTAGGGAAAACTAATAACACCGCGCAGTATAGTCATGCATTAGCAGCAAAATATACTTATACTGTCCTTTTCAGAGGACATATATAAAAAGACACATTGCAGGAATATTATTACTGATATTCATTTTAATGTAGGACCTCGAGGTGGAGATCATTTTAACAGCTTATATGCAACTGGGTGGTCTAATGCAGTGGTTCTCAAACTTATTCACATCACGGACCCCTAGAAAGTGTTTGAAGCCCATGACCTAAATAGTCATATATTCTGTCACTGCATTACTTATGGATGGAACTATAGTGAAAATTAATCATTCCCCTTTTTTGCTGGAGACCCCCAGGAACCTCCTAAAGGACCCCTGTGGTCCCAGGACCCCACTTTGAGAAACACTGGACTAATGTATAAAATGTGATATGTTTAATACATAAAATCTTGTGATTTAACAGTAACTAGAGTTGTCTGATACTGGTAGTTCAAGAAAAGGAAAGAAATTTAGTTCATTAGAAATAAAGTAAATACTTAAAGGAACTATTTCTTCTTTTACCCTTCTTCTTCTTCTACATGATTGTCACCACTCACTCCCAGCAAGGAACCACATTTGGCGGCAGGAAAAATATTTGCAGATAGCCCCTTTAATTGTAGAACATGTACCTTAAAATACCTTAAAAAGCTTGAATAAGATTAATTACAGTACCTATGTAAATGTACTTGGTTACTTTTCACCGCAGGCTGTTTGGAGAAGATATTGCAGGTGCACCTCTGTACACATTGATCTCTGCGGTAAGAAAGGAAGAAACAGGGAATCTATCAGAGAGAATGAGAGAGTGAGAAACAAGAAACAGAATAGAGACAGTGCCTCCTCCTGAGGTTCCTGCTGATTCCTTTTTCTCTGTCATTCCCTCCCTCACGGCGACACGCAGGGTGCACGGCGAGCGCATGCACTGAGAAATCCAAAGCAACATGGGATATGAAGATTTGATAAAAAAAAAAAGAAAAAAAGAAAAAAGGTCTGAACAAATTAGTTCACAGCACAGAGAGGGAAAAGGAGAGAACGACAGAGAGGTGGACGGGGACTGGTTCTGTAAAACAAGACGGCAAATGGAGACGTATCTGAGAGGACAGCCAGTGACAGGATCAGGCTTTTAGGACGAGATGAATCACTTGAAGAAGTAGCTTCACTCATAATGAAAGTGATCATCATGGCGCTGGGCCTCAGAGAGCAGCTGAGCAGCAACAGCAAACAGCATAGCAGATGTCAAACAGCTTTCCATCACTTTCGCAGGCTTTAAAGCAGACTCAAAACATATGGGTTGCATCCATTAGTGCAATTGACTGTATTCCTTTCAGTGCTCCCTTTCACTCTGTTCTCTCGCCATTATGTGCAGCAACCCACTCCCGAAGCACACATCTCAAATAATCTGGACACCGTCAGGCTTTCTGTGGCACAGTTTGGTTTCGGTGTAAGCTGTAGCTGGAGTACAACCACAAACCCACAGTTTAACTTCCTGTTATGTCAGACCGTGTGTGTGTTTGTTTGTGAGGGCGAGAAAACCGTTGCGGCAGCCGCTCAGTTATTGCAGCTCATTTGCCTGTGGTTTTCCTCCAGTCGGAGTTTGGTTATCGCCGACTTACCACAGCCCTCGCTCTGCTTCACACACTGTCTCTGCCTCCCTGTCATTCTCGTCTCCACCGGAGCCATTGACAAAAAGACAGAGAGAGAGGGAGAGAGGGGAAAAGTCTTGAGGCTGTTCTCCTCCTCAATATGAGCCACCTGTTTGGCTTCCCCCATTGTTTAGCCAGAGCTAATTTGTTGCTGCACATCCTCTTGCCACCATACGGTAATGGCAGAACACATTAGGTTCCTCACAATCCTGAACTGGATCTGTGAGAAAGTGCTGTTCAAAACAAAAATGAACATTTCTCAAGCACGCTTAGAAACATCTTTGAGGATATTGCTCTCAGAGAAAGATGAATCTCAAGGTTTTTCTTAATTTCCAGTTTATTTCTTAAAACGTGTTTCTGTTAAGCACAGGAGACTTAAATTCACCCTTTGTTCAGTCAAAGCAGAAAGAGTAGAGGTCGTACACATGCTGCTCGAGTCAGTACAACCTCCAACTTTCCTTCTCTTTGATGGGTGTTAAAGATAAAGCTCCAATTAATTAGTAATTGGATCTTTAGAGGTTAGAGCGGACATCCGTGCATGGGCCACAAAGAGGTCAAGTCAAAGTTTATTTCTATAACACATTTAAAAACAACCTCAGTTGACCAAAGTGCTGTAAAAACTATACAAATATAAATATAATCAACAATCCCTATTAACATAAATCAGCAATAAATATGAGCTAAAATAATCAATAAAACATCATCAAATAAAACAAGAGTGAAATAAATTGTGCTTGCATGATAAAAACCAAGGTATGTTGCTCAACCAGTGAGAACAAATGGGTCTTCAGCAGCGTTTTAAAAATCATCAAGGGTCCGGGCAGCTCTTATGTGAAAAGTAGGCTGTTCCACAGATTAGGGGCCGCCACCGAAAAGCCTCTATCGCCTGTGTTTGAGCCTGAATGTAGGAATTTCCCAGAGCAATTGGTTCGTTGACCTCAGTGCTCTGGCTGGAGTGTGACGCTGTAAGAGCTCGGACATGAAACGCGGCACCATGCCATTGAGACTCTTAAAAACGAATAATAAAATTTTAAACTGGATCCTGAAATAGACTGGAAGGCAGTGTAGGGAGGCCGGCACAGGTGTGATGTGATCATCGTGCATTTTGAACAGCCTGATCTAAAGGAGAGGTGAGAGGCGCTCCCTCTAACCTCAGAGCTTTCCTTTTTCTTGTGTTTCAAAAGTAATCCAGTGGTAACTGCACTCACTCTGAATAAGTATACAGTATAATTGTCCTAGCTACAAGATTAGTGACTATGTCATAAGGAAATAAAATAAAGAGAATGGAAAAACAAGCAAAAGCAACCTAAGGCTTGACAACCACATATTTAGGTCTCACTAAAACCATTTACCAAACTCTGGGACACATTTTGCTGAGCCTTTTCTGCCTCAGCTTTTTCATCCAGCAGCCCTTCGCTGATTTATACAGCTCGCAAAGCACCATGAAGTTCTTTCTGTCTCTGCCTCGCTGTCTGATTCCCTCTCTGTGGCTCTTGCTGTTTCCTTCTCTCTCTTTGTTCCTGACTCGCTGTCTGCCTGTGATGTTATCACTCACTATCTTCTCACTGATGGTTTATGTTTATTAGCATCTCACCAGCCATGTCAAGGCAGTATGCTGTTGACTGCATAGTAAAAAGTCTGAGTGTAGTGCCTGGTGTATAGGAAGAGGGGGGAAAAACATTCAGCAGTAGCAGGCAGTTAAGGAACTCATTAACTTGCAGCACATTATGGCCGAAGAGTGTCACGATAATAACTTTACTCACACTGCCAGTTTAGCTGGGGTTTTACTCTTGTATGTAAAACCTGTGAGGCATGTGTGTGTGTGTGTGTGTGTGTGTGTGTGTGTATGTGTCTGTGTGTGTACATAATCTGTGCCACTGCCTCCTATATCCTCAGCTTAATATTGTCCCCATTCACTGTGCAGCGCTGATACCATAGCTTACCCTGCAGCCAAAGCAAGCCTGTAACATAACGCCTGTTTAGTGCAGGTATAAATGATAGGACTTCCATTAAGAGGATGGAACACATTGCAGAATGGCTTCATTACACAGCTGGAGGCTGTTGATTTCTGATATGGTTTCACATTTACTGCCAACATGTAAACTGATATGAATACTATTGCTGAAATAATAATTTTTATTTTTTACTTCCTTCTTCTCTTCTCATCATTTCTCCCCTTTCTGCGCCTCTACTCTCTTCCGCTTGCTGTCTCATCTCCCCCATCCATCTCTCTATAAAGCAACAGTATTGCAGCATCCGCAGTGTGTGCCTTCAACCTGAGCGCCATTACCCAGGCCTTCAATGGGCCCTTCCGCTCCCAGGAAAACCCTCGCTCCACCTGGCTCCCCACGCCCAACCCCATCCACAACTTCCAGGTTAGTTTATTTTCATTTTTTTCAAAAGCCCACAATTTTACAAATCACTTCATCGTAAAAAATAATCAAATTCAGATAGTCATTTTTATTTGATTAGTTCTCAACAAGATCTTTAAATGGTCATTTTTTTCACAGCATTTTTTCAATTTAGAGCAAAATCAATCAAATAGTCACAAATTTTTTGAGTTTTTGGAAAAGCTGCTTCAAATTCAGTCACTGTTGGCTCCAAAAATTATTTACAAGGGGACAGGCCTTTTTTCACACAGAGAAATCGACAGGAAAAAGACGGTACACTAATAATATACATATCAGACACCTTCTATATTTGTAGAATAAGTGTTACGGCTCCAAACGCCACCCAAAAATGGTATCCACCAACAAATCAATCTCTCATTTCAAGTCACAAAGAAGCAGAAGCTGTAATTCACAGCTTAGCTGTGCAACCCAAACAAAGCTTTTCTGAAGGCTGTCATTTCATATTTATTCTTCTGCAGCGGCTCATTAAATTACCGTGTTGTTGCTATGGTCACATCACAATCATCGAGCGGTTTTGTTAAAGTTGCAATTACTGAGAATAGAAGTAAGAACTGAAACGATCTCGGCAGACATGGTCATTTAGTACTGTAGTAATGACAGGAGTGTGAGGTACTCGCCCACATTTTCACATGCTTTTCTGACATCTGACCCTTCCATTTTCTCCCCTCCCCGTTGCATTTCCCCTCCAGTGTGGTACTATAGATGACGAGGGTCCCAATGAGGGTTTGACAGAGCGCAGCCTGCAGGACGCCCAGAGACTTTACCTGATGAACGACGTGGTCCAGCCGGAGTCTGTTGATCCGCTGGTCATGCAGGACGACGTTCGCTTCTCCAACCTGGTTGTGGACATTGTTCAGGGCATGGACACCCTCTACCATGTTATTTATATCAGCACAGGTGAGTAGAGCAGAAGAAAAGAACAAAACTATGACGCATATTTACACAACTCACATATATTTAGTAGAAACGTACCTTAGCTAGAATATGAAGCCCAAAAAGGAAGATAAAGCAGAGAATGCATTTTAATTTGCCTAACTTTATACAAGTTCTCTCTTCTTGTCCTTGTCCAATCAGAATATGGCACCATCCTGAAGGCGCTGGCTACGCCCAACAAGAACCTACAAGGCTGTTACCTGGAGGAGATGGAGCTCCTCCCATCAGGGGTACGAGAACCAATCCTCAGCCTGCAGATCCTGCACAGCGACAGGTCGCTCTTCGTTGGGCTCAACAACAGAGTCCTGAAAATCCCACTGGAGAGGTGCTCCACCTACAAAACAGAGACGTAAGTACAGCATTAAACCGGAGACTTCACCAGATTTCTTTTGAAACATGATCCACACAAATATATATGACAAGAGTCACATCAATGAGAACGACTAAGATCCATCTAAAGTTCGGATTATGTTTCTGTTAACACACATGCAGATGTCCCTGGGTACTTACACAGAGGAGGATGTTATGAGTAACCAAGACTACAGCCATTAGAACATGGCTCCATGGTGCTAGTGGTCAAAAACTCCACAGGGTACCTTTGAATCGAAGATGGCCCGAGAGTTCTTCCTTACTGCACCAACACTTAGCTCGTGGCTGTGAACAATTTTACAAGGGATGATGCTCCTACAGCAGAGGGCTGCAGTTAACACACTGCTGATGTACAGTGCCGGATGGATGGATGGATGGATGGATGGATGGTGTTATTAATCCTAAAGGGAAATTACAGTGTTGCAGCAGCCACTTCACACAAATCACAAAAACAATGAAGTAGCTAATAAACAATGCAATTAAAGCCTAAATTCTATGCAATAACTAAATAGACTAAATAAAGTCAGAAATAAAAAAATAAACATGAATACTAGAAAAAAAATAGACCCATAGTTTCATTGTGTGCTGAATAAACACGGTACAATAATGGTAATATAATATACTATTATACACTGCACATACCTGCAGGTTGGGTGGATATATATAGAGCAAACCTTGACAGATCAGATTAATCTGATATATACATACCAAATGTCTAGGTGAGGAGTCTGTCCTATTACAAGGAAAAAGTATTCTGTCAGGAGAACCCCTCCTCCTGAGACACAGAGGAGAATCATTATACAGAGTGACAGCAGTTGGCAGGAATGACTTCCTGTAGCGTTCCTTGTCCCAGCGGAGCCAAAGAAGTCTCTCGCTGGAAAGTGCTTTGCTGTTTGACCAGCAGGTGGTGGATGGGGATGTGAGATGTTCTCCATGACAGCAGCAGTTTGTGCAGCATCCGTCTCTCCACAACCGATGCCACAAGTCCCCAGCACAGAGCCAGCCTTCCTGTTTGTTCTGTTTGTTGGTGTGTGTGTCTCTGGCTCTCATGCTGCTGCCCGAGCAGACAGCAGCAAAATATATTGCACTTGCCACAAGAGACTGGTAAAAGATCTGCAACATCTTGCTGCACACATTAAAAGCCATAAACTTCCACAAGAAGTAGACTCTGCTTTCTCCGTTCCTGTAGACAGCCTCTGGTTATAGGAAGCTTGCATTTCCAGTCCAGTCTGTTGTGAAGACGGTCTCCGAGGTATCTCTATCCCTCCACTACCCCGGAAATAGCATCTAACAAAGTCTTGGTCCAGCCTCTCTCTCCGCAGGACGGGCTGGGTTCTGTTAAAGGAACTAGGGAAGTGAGAGAACACGATTCTCACAGCGGTGCCTGCTTTGTCCAGGTGAGAAAGGGCTCGTAGAAACAGGCAGATAATGGGGTCATCGACTTCAACCTGAGGGCGATAGGCAAACTGCAGCAGGTCCAGAGAGATACTGTGTCAAAGTCCATGAAGGGGATTGGGGTAATGGGATAGGAACAATGTAAGCCGTCTGTATTAATCATTGGGGAGGCGTGAGAGGGAAGCAGCTGTGGAGGCAGGCAGGGTGTGGGGTCTGTGTGGCTGGAGGAGAGGGCAGGAACCCTTTGGCTCAGTTCAGGTTTCCATCAGTTTCATCCTTCTTCCTACTCGACCACAGGGCCTCACTTCCTGAGGACAGAAAGCACAACTATACACAACGTATATCTTACTGTTTGTTTCATATGTTTTGCCAGTGGATTCATCTTAACCTGGTTGTTCCTCCACTGAGGGTAATTATCTGTCCCCAACTAGGATTAATGTCTGGAAGACCTCGCCTATTATCATTAAAGTCCTTATGGAAGCAGACAAATGACTGGGGCGGCATCTGCTCGCTAGAGGAAATTAATTTGTTGTGCTGGGTTTTTTCCAGTAATGAAGTTCTGCATAATACAGAGGGAAAAAAAGCACTGCTCTGGCTTTTGTTTGTGTCTGAATCAGAGGATGAACAAAAGGTGTGTGTGAAGCTACATTGTACACTGCCAGAGAAGTTTCTGTGAAGGTACATTTGTGTGAGAGAGCAACAGGGAGAGAGAGAGAGAAAGAGAGAGGGGGCCCTTTTTTTTGCTCTGCCTTCTCCAGCTTCAGTGTTATTCATGTGAAAATCTCCCGTCTCAAGGGTGAGTGAGGGGAGAAAGGCTCGCTGGCTGTTTGTCCAACCTTCTGTATCTCATCAGCGCTCTCAATCAGGATCCTCAGCCGGCCACCTCAGTTCTTCAAAGTCAACCTCATTTTAGCATACAAATGGCTTGATGCTTTTTTCGCTCTGTGCGTGTGTGTGTGTGTGTGTGTGTGTGTGTGTGTGTGTGTGTGTGTGCGTGTGTTGAGGTCAGTCTACTTGGTGTGATTTGTGTGTGGGTTGGTGCTTGGACGAGTTCTCATATGCGCGCTGCCTGATGAGTCAGCTCGCTATTTCTACTAAATCCAAACTCCTAGACACATGGGAGGAAGACACACACACACATACACACATATATATATATATATATACACACATCAAGTAGGGAAGCCATTGCATTTAATAAGATGTGGGTGAAATATGCGAGATGAGAGAGGGAGAGAGAGAGGAACAGGAAGAGAGAGAAAAGCCAAGAGAAACACATACAGGGAGAAGAGCAGAGTGAGCACCCAGAGTCCTATTTAAGACACAGTGGGGTGAGACGATAAGAGTGAGAGGAGGGGGGTGGAGTGGGGTGGGGGGTGGAGGAATGGGACGTCCTTAATTCAGTTTGCGATATTCTGCTCGCCTCTGCGGCTTGCTCACTCTTACAATCTTTGAAACGCTCTGCAGCCGAAGGCAAACTGAGCTGCAGAATACGACAGATGTCAACCTGTCTGCCTGTGTGACACCTGAGCTTGTCTGGAGGGACTTGTCTGGAAGCAAGTCGAAAAGGGCAGATGCATGACGTTGAGTCAGGAGATTAAAGGGGGAAAAAAGGAGGCCAGGTAGTTAATTAATGCATGTGAATATGACTGCATTTAATATTTTTCATTAAAAGTTAATCTGTTGATTAGTGAAATATGCCCATCGCAGTTTTCCGAAACCTCAGGGCGACGTGTTAAAAAAAATTGCTTGTTTTGTCCGACAGTCCAACACCCCCAAAATACTTCATTTACACTGATTAAAGCAGAAAAGCAGGAAATCCTCACAAACTGCAAGGATTTAACTGTTGTGTGGACTCCTAACAAGCAGCAACATGCAAATATTCTCATAATAGAAGCCGACTTCTATTATGAGAATATTTGCAAAAGGTTTCAGTTTCCAAACTTCGCTGACGCTTGTGTTCCAACACTTTTTTCATTTAGCTATTTAACCAACTCTGTCTGTGTAACACTGATACACTAGTGTAATATCAGGATTTTTATTTCTTGAGTGTGTTGTCAACAGTGAAAAATTATTGCTGCAACTACTCTAACTGCTTATGTGGCACAGGTTCGCTCTTGCTGCTGAGTTAAACTCATCTTTTACGGCTTGAGAAGCTAAACTAGATTCAGCACATGGACAACAGTGGACTTGGAGCTGAGGGTGTTGGAAAGCTGGAATGAATTTGTTCCTACCTGTGCATGAAATCTAAAGCTGCTCATCCTGAGGAAAACAGCAGGAGGCAAACTTCGTGGATTATTGGCCAGCTGGAATCTGCTGAAGGGGCTCACACAAGATGCTTGTTGAGACATTTAGAAAACAGCTTCTTCAATCCCCTCCAGAAATTAATCGGGCTCACCATTACGCAGCTCCTAAACCTGGTCCCATTGGGATCAGTATTGCTAGCTCTGAGCGGAACCAGATTACAGACTTGGTGATTCAGAGCTTGCAAACACGGGGGGAATGGAGTACCACAGCCACCATGTCTGCAAACATAAATATTACACTCAAATGTGAACAATCTCTCTAATTTAAACACAATTTCTCGCAAAGCAGCTGGAAATGCATTCATTTTTGGCCAAAATAATCACTGAAAAGATCCCCAAGGGACTGGGTAATGCATCAGGCTACTGTGATTACAGTAAGTTGCTGCTTGGGTACTGCATTATCATTACCACCAAGTTCTGCTTTTTCTTTTTCTTTTTTTTCTTTTGTACCGTCTGTGTCTGCCTGTCTCTCTGGGTGTTCACTGTTCAGACTAGGTGAAAAAGACCCACCTGCTGTCCTTGTGTTTGTCTGAACACACTCCCCGTCATTGTGCCGCTGCCTGAATGAGCCTTTCTCTGTTCATCCCCCCTTCGTTGTGTGTGGTCGTCACATTCAAATAAAGCTGTGCGTCCATTCACACACTGATAACAGCTGAATACGCTCAGGTGGGCATGCTGCTTTTTTAGCCGTCACACAAACACACAGGCGCGCGCACACGCACGCTGTGAAGAATGGCGGTATGTACAGTACACTGCTGTGGTTGGCGTCACGGCAACACAGGGAAGGTGGGACATGATTTATGGAAAAGCCAGAACTTTGTTTTAAAATATCCAGCTGTAATAGGATAATGGATGTGCAGTAGTTGTAATACACAAATGCTTCATGTATGTACTTCTGCATGTTTGCAATTGTTTAAACATGGAAATTAAAATGCTGACTCAAATGCTGAAAAAAAAACATATGTTGCCGTGAATGCTTATACAGTTGTTGCAGTATGAAAAGTCAATTACGTATAAGTGCTTTTAACATTAGTTTTCCTTTGTTATTGATCCATATCGGCAACTCTGGCAAGCTTTGCAACCCTGAGGGTAGAATAACATTTACATCATCATTTACTTCAACTGAAGTGCTTTTTCTGTTACACTGCTAAACCTTTTCAGCAGCCAGTGATTTGTAGCCTTTTAGTGATAGCTCGTAGACAAATGCTGCAGCTTGTGTACCGGTATGTGTGTGTGTGTGTGTGTGTGTGTGTGTGTGTGTGTGTGTGTGTGTATGTGTGTGTGTGTATACTTATGCCTGTGTGTGTGTTTGTCCTCTATTTGTGGTAATTATATTTGACCAGGCCAATTGGCACCTCAGGCTAACAGCACCACTGTGTCCTCCATCTAGCCCCTATCTCTCTATCTTACTCTGTTATTGAAGTGATTTATTTTGGCTGCAGCAGCGTTCTAGTTTAACCGCGATGTTGCATCCAACAGGACTTTCTTCTCCCTTTCACTGAAGAAAGAAAGGAAGTCCACGCTGCCAAGTAGAGGATGAAACTACTGGTATCACTCGGAACAGTAGCACAAATCGAACTTTGAAAGCAAAGTGGCACTACTTTTCTGTTCTGGATTGGTTTTCATTCGTCAAAACTGAAAGTGTCAGACAGAGAGAAGTGTTGTTGCATGCACGTTTCAAGTGAAAGATTTATTTTTTTTTACTATTTTTGCAACTTGTGATGAGTAGAAAAAGCAAAACGCATGAGAAAGCGCAGGAGAAGAAGGAATATGGAAATATAAATAACCACAAGAAGCAGGCAAAGGAGGAAACGCTGAATAAATGATGAGGATAATGTTGAGTAGGATGAAATGGAACAAATCAGCCTTTTTGTAGCAGCTCTATTCCTGCAGCAAAACCTCACACTGCTGCACATCTGCTTACATAAACATTACGTTTTATTACAGGAGGTGCGATTGTCCTGTTGGTGATAGTTACGTTTCTGCTGAAGGAGCTTTGGCTCCATTTGCTGTGTGTGTGTGTCTGTGTGTGTGTGTGTGTGTGTGTGTGTGTGTGTGTGTGTGTGTGTGTGTGTGGTTGTATATGTATGGTCATGTGTGATTAACAGTGACCTGGCAGCCGCCATGAAGCCGAGGCCACTCACTCTGCCTTCAGCAGGAGTTTAAATCATTGGGAAACCCACTAAGTGGCCATCGAGGAAAACCACTGACCACTAGCACCTCTGCTACAGTCTGTGTGTGCGTCTGTGGCCGCTTGTTAAAACCAGCGTATATGACATGTAGCAGAGCAGCTTTTTCCTTATACTTCAGCATAAGTCTCTACAGCACCCCTATGCAGTGGTGTGAACTTCCCTGTTTGTCTCTGTGTGAGGGGAGCTCACAGGCCCGTCCCCTGCAAACCCAATTTAATGTCGGCTGTGGCTGCCAGCCTGTCAGCAGGCCTCTAGAGCTCACTGCTGTTAAGCCTGTATGACCAATCAGAGGAACACTTCAGCGGCCAAGGACTGAGAGAGAAAGAGAGAGATGGTGTTCACACAGCGGATGTATTTATTACTGCTCCAGAATGCTGTTACTTTTATTACAGGCTTTGTTCTGGCTGCGGCTCAGTGTAATCATTTTGCTCTCTGTCTCATTCTCTCTCTCCCTTTCCATTTCTGTCTATATTGCTAACTCGCCCTTCTCTTTCTTTCAGCCTTGATTTGGACTGGCACTATGTCTTAACCTCCAGCTCAGCACCTTTCAAATTCCCTGATGCTGACAAAGTCAAACTACTCTGCTCCCTTTTCGTGGAGAAAGGTGTAAAATCAAAAAGAAATGAAAACAAGCGAGTGGCTTTGGTAGCTGGTTACACTTTGGATTCAGCAAAGGACCTGGATTTGCTGAGCTCAGGGGATAATGACTCTCTTATCGAACCCAGTTATCCTTTCTGAAAGCAAACAGAAATGTACAAAACATCCAGATTGTGTTTTTAATTTTTAACAGGCATTGATTGGTTGAAATGACTGGTGCACGCTGGTGTCTCTATTTGACCAAAGATAGTTTGTAAAAGAAAGAATTACCACTCTGTAAAACAACTCCACGGAGCTCCCAGCGTCCCTAAAGACACTTTTTCTTTATCGTGTTCTCACAAGATAAATTCAACAAGACAAAAGGAGCGGTGAGTCTGATCTAGAGAAATAATCCCGATGATTGCATCATGTCAGTTTCAGTTGCTGGAATCTTCAATTTAAATTTTCATCTATATCAAATTAATAATTGAACCTGATCGTTTTAATAGTTCTGAATCAGAAACTCTGGTATCTAGAGCAGGTAGCTTGTTAAATATAAAGTCTGCCAAGTCAGTAGGCTACACCTGTTATCTCAGTGTGTCAGATACAGTTAGTCAGGATTTCAGATCTTTCGCTGCACGCTTCATTTTTAGGTTGGACTGAGCAGGTTGTGAACACTGATTAGGCTGGTACTTTAAACTGTGGTGCTTCTGTCTTTTCAACCAATAGAAGAACTACAGATCTCAACTGAATCTTTGGGTTTAGGTTCTTAAAATCAGTTGCTGGTTACAAATGTTGAAGGATTACCCAATGAGGTTTGATAAAGGCTTTCAGAAGGAGGTGCAGTGGGTAGCGCTGTCTGGAGTTTGCACGATCTCACTGTGTCTGGATCCAAAGACGTGAAGGTTAATTAGTGACTCTGAATTACCTGTAGGTGGCTGTAGTCTATAAATGTCAGCAGGAATGGTGACCTGTCCATCCTTGTAATCCACCTCTCGAGGACGTGGGATAGGATAAGCCAGTACAGATAATGGATTTAAAAGGATTCAGATACTGAATTGCTTTTTGTTTTCTTGTCCTGCGTTATCTCTGTCCACATCTGCATTGTCCATCTCTGTACTATCTCAGTTTCTTTGACCTCTTCCTCTCTCTATTTCAGCCATCTTTCTGACGTCGATCACCTTCTCCTCTAGTATATTTATATTTTCTCGTCCTCTGTCTCTTGCTCTGTCTTGTAGCCTGTCTCGGCCTCCCCATTGTTTCTCTGTGATGATGCAGCTCCTTTTTATTCATCAGGGGCTGAAATTGTACATGGAGGACAGCAGGCGTTTTTGGGCAGACAGCCATCTCACTTTTTTATTTTGGACCCCGCACCATCACTCTTCAGCCTGGCTCCAACTGGGCCTAATTGGACGTATTAGCGCTGAATGCTAGCAGGAGTTCTCTGCATTTCTGATTCATCATGAGCAGACTTCCTAAATGGCCAGCTCAGCCCAGCACAGTGGGGAAAAAAAACTCCCAGGGACGAGCTCTCTCCCCTGGAGAGAGGATGAGGAGCAAGAGCCTGTCAGCGGTGGTCTCCTGAGAGTGGTTGCAAAAAAAAAAAAAGACATAGCTTGTGTGGAGAGACGGAGAGAGGCAGGCATATGCAGACATATGTTTAACCAAGTCAGACCCTCCAGACAGCCTTTGCTAACGTATTCCCAGAGTGTCAGTGCTATAGCTAATAATGATTCCAATCCATAATTTATCAGTTCTGGTGATCATATTTGCAATTATACACTGATGGCCTGCCATTAAAGATGAGGTGAACTATTGTTTTTATGTCTAGTTGTTAAAGGGTCTGTAATAAAAGGAGACGCTGGTTTTTACAGCATTCGCAAACGATTTAAAATGTCAATTATACCCCCACCGAGAGAATCCTGCAGATTTATCTTCCGATGCCAATTGTCCAGACATATTGTTATATGGGCTGGTGGGTTTTGCCGCTCAGTCTGTTTAACATTTAACAGGCCATGTTCCATGGCTTCTCTGTTTTGATATAGTGTGCCACTGGGCACGCACACTGCTGAATTAAATATCAGCCGGTGCCCTGCAGACTCGTCAAAGAGATGCTCTCACACATGGCGGCAAAACCAGAGTGCAAAGACACGCCCTTCCGGTGTACACAAATGGACGGACATTCAGAAAACACACTTGATTATTTACACACTCTCTCTTTCACACACACACACACACACACACACACACAATCTCATACAGTAGAGATGACTCAGATTCCAGTGTATCTGCAGACTCAGCCAGACTGTCCCGGCTGACATCCCAATGCACTGCCTGTTAGAGAAATTAGCTTTTCTATTCCCATTACACGGCCCCCGACTCCACACACAGTGCTCCTAATTGACTTTTACAGGGGTCTTGTTTTAAAAAAACTGAGCGGTCAGGAAAAGAAGGCATGGAGAGTATTTGGCTGATGTTTAATGCAGCTGCAGAAAGGTCAGAGTGAGAGCTTAACGCCTCAGTACGCCCTCTTTTCTCTCTGTCATAGTAAATTATTGTTTATTAAATGGCCCCTAGTGAAGGAAATGATTGGACGAAATTCTGAGACTGCAATCGTGTGCTCTGTGCCCTAATCCCACATTATACTAGTATAATATACTATGTATGCTATATATGTTACAAAATACTTCTTTTGCTATAAGTGTAGAAGAAATCATTGTCCTTTACTGTTGTGCAGAAAACGATGCAGTATGTGTAAATCTAACTATAACTACGCTACTGCTACTACCACTAGATAATGGAGTCATTTTTGGTGTCGTCCAGTGTAAACACCCAACTATACATACTCAAGACTTGATTAGAATTACACAGCCAAAAGTATTTGGACATTGCACTTGTATGTAATTGAACAGCTCCTTCTAAAACCATGGGTATTAACCAAGCAGCAACCTCCAAGGCTGAAAAATGAAGCCAGCACAGAAGTACCAAAAACTGCACTTCTGCGAATGACCACTTGAGGCGGGCTCGAAAAGTGAGTCAATCCCCATAGATTCCCATGTGAGAATGTCCAACTTTACAGCAGAAATAAACATGTTTACAACCTGGTACAAAACGGTCTCTATAGCTAGTTTCCTTCTTCATGACAACTGAACGGGGGGCGAATTTTTATTTAACTCACGCGTTTAATTTTTTATCAAGGCTTAGGGCTTTGCATAATTGAGGGCATACCACTTTGAGTAACAGGTGGGTGAGTGTATGCTCGCCACACTTTGCCCATTATTGGATTAGCCAGGAGTTCGGCACAGTCAGGTACTGGCAAGATGGCGACAGCGGAGCAGCCTGCTCTGAGCTTCAAAACTGCTCTTTGGAAACCTACGGTTGACGTCACTGAAGCTACGTCCATCTTTATTTACAGTCTATGGTAAGGATGGGGTTGAGGTCAGGACACTATGCAGGCCAGTCAAGTTCTTCCACACCAAACTGGGAAAACCATGTGTTCATGGACCTGGTTTTGTGCAGGGCGGCACTATCATGTGGAAACAGGAATTATATGCTGTAGCAGTTTTCATAACTGGAACTAAGGGGACTTACCCAAACTAAGAAAAACCACAAAAAGTAGCTCCAGACATAAAGTACACAAAAGTATACATACTTTTGGAGTATGTGTGTTTGTATATGTATCTATTCATATACTTTTGGCCATATGGATTTGGGACAACTTGCATACCTTGTGTTTTAGGTGTGTGTGTGTGTGTTCATGTCAGCACACACCACACATGTGCCTGCAGATGTGTTAATATAGTTTTCCTCCAGCATTGACCCCTATCCTCACCTCCACTGCTATCAATTTGTCAGCATTTCTTTCAAGCTGATAACATTTTTTCTGGTCTTAAGAGCTTAGAGCATGAACTCAGTTGAGCCGTAGTCGTCCTTTTTTCATATTTTGTCCAGCGTTTTCCTCTGACTTAATGCAAACAGGGTGAATCCAAGACTAAATGTGTCTTTCCCTTAGGTCAGAAGTCTCCCTGTCTGCCTCGCGGCACACTTTATCCAGAGCTAATTAGGCCTCAAATCTCTCCCATCTCTTCCTTTCATAAAACATTATTTATTCCATCCTTGAAAGACGCACTTATTAATTGTTCCGCTTAGCTGATCCCTGTAATGGTGTGTGTGTGTGTGTGTTGGAGGTGAGTGTGTTAGTAATCAGAAAGCCAAATGAGAATTCTCCAGCTATGATGACGACGCAAAGCCACACATCAAAGCTATCACAGATACAATATGGTCGACCTTGAGCCAAAATGGCAACACGCTCCTCCCTATGCCCTTTCAAATGGGCCATTAGGTTCACTGAACTGTGAATTTGTGGCCAACCTCATTATGATTATTGTTTCATCCGTATTGGAGATTGCATCCAGCGTCGCTGTAATAGTGTCACTTAATTAAAATGACACACAAGAAGGTTAGCGGTGAATACATCACGCTCTTGGAGGAAGTCTTCCTGTTCTGTCTGTGCCACAGATCACCAAAGAACACGACCTCTCTCTCTCTCTCTCTCTCTCTCTCTCTCTCTCTCTCTCTCTCTCTCTCTCCCTCTCCCTCTCCCTCTCCCTCTCCCTCTCTCGCTCTCTCCTCCTGCGCTTGCTCACGCTCTCTCTTTGTGGGGTCACCTCTGATGTGCTGGCGAAGCAGTTAGGTCTGTTGGATGTAAGCCGACCCCGGGTTCACCATGGAGCCCCAGACCTGGCACAGAGAGCTGTATCAACACTCGGAGATTCTTCAACCTCCAGGCTAAAACACTGCAGGGCTCTTCAAATAAACCACGATGTTCTGTGCCAGCAAAGAAAAAAAAAAAAAAAGAAAATACAGCAACAACAAGAATCTCTCCTTTCAGCTGAATGGAGAGAGCAGAGGAAAGGGAGCTACAGCGATGTGACGAAGGAGTCGAGAGGGAGAGGGAGGATAGATGAAGAAAGAGAAGGACAAAAGGGGGGATATGAAGGAAAGAAAGGAAGGGAGGCAGAAAGTGGAGGGGAGTCTTTGAGAGGAGAGAGGAGTTATTCAGATGCCTTTTATCCTGTTTTCCTGAGGCATCAAGATCAGCTCTGGTGGCTTAGCCTCATCATTAACAGCTTTAGATTTAATTAGCTGTCATTAAGCCTCTGTTTTACTGGTGGAGCTTACAAATATTTAATCTCTGTTTGGGTGATGTACCATGTATAGTGTTTGTGTGAGAGGCTTGGTCACAGTGGTGCCTTGGTGTTTAAACACTGGACTTTTCACGCTGTCTTTATTTAATTAACTTCTTCTCCTACTACAATTTCACTGTATTTTTTATTTTTTATTTTTGTATTTATATATATATATATATTTTTTTTTTAAACTTTTAAAACATGGAATCCAAAATCTCTAATTTTACCATCAACTCATTCAGGTCCCAGTCGACAGTGTTTACTGCAGCAGTTCTTTGGTTTTTGCAGAGAACATTTTAGTGAATGTGAAATCTGCAAAAAAAAAAAAAAAATCAATTATGTTGATTTGTACAAGAGTACATCACGTTCAGTCCAACACATGTAAAACAGAAATAAACTCCATCTGTATAAACATACCCAACTCTTGCATGGACTGCATTTGAATTTACTATATTTCATATGATATATTATTATTATATATATTTTGCATAATTGAGGGGGGCGTGGTTATAAAGTTGCTCTTTAAACATATTAACTTTATTTTGTTTCATTTAAATTTTTTTGTTTATGTCACATCTGTCCAGGGAACGCAGATGTAAAATACTTTCTGTTTAACTCTGGTACATTCACTGTAATGTTTATTAATGTGCACTGTCTTTGTTTAACAATTAAAGTCCTCATTTTGCTGACAACACACTCTTCCTCCCTCCTGTCCCCTGCAGGCTGTGCTTGGAGGCGAGGGACCCCTACTGCGGCTGGGACTTCAGGCAGCGCAGATGCACCACGCTAGAGGACAGCTCCAACATGAGCCAGTGGAAGCAGAACATCACCGTTTGTCCGGTAAGAGTGATGACGTCACTGCAGCGCTTACTGTAAAGAAAGGCTGACACGGCCTCATGTCTGTCCTGGTGGGGCTGCCTCGGTGTCATCTTTCACATATCACAGCGGTTGGCTTCGTCCATGACTAATGACTTCTCAGTCTGTTGTACCAGACAGGACTGGATATTGAAGCAGTAGAGGAAGAAAGGAAAGTGAATTGAACTGAAGTGAAATAAATTAGATTAGATGAATTAGATCAACTGGACTGAATTTGACTGAAGTGAATTGCAGTAAATCTATTCCTGTATAATCCCCTGAAAACTCTCTCTCTCCATCTTTGAAGGGAAAGTCCTGCACTCTGACACTACTTATACAATATAGTCACTGTGGTCACTGACACACACGTGTTGTATGGTTGACTAACTCAGACTGATGTCTGTTAACCGAACCCTTCTCTCATCACGACTGACGTTTGTTGTCCAGCTGCGGAACCAGACCACCAATGGTGGCTTCGGACCCTGGGCGCCATGGCAACCCTGCAACAACGATGACGGTGTGGATGGCGTGAGCTCCTGTTTGTGTCGCTCCAGGTCTTGTGACAGCCCCACCCCTCGATGTGGGGGCAAAAACTGTGAGGGCCCCACCATCGAAGTCGCCAACTGCTCCAGGTCGGGAAAGAAAAAGATGTGGTGGTGATGATGATGATGATGATAAAATCACTTTATAATAATGAATGTAATCTTGAATTTTCATTTTAAATGTATTAATATGATAATACTTTACTACTTAATGATAATTGATTTAAAGGTTATTATAAAGTAAAGGTCTTAAGAAGTAATATTACAATGACTACAGTATAACAAATAATTACATGGTGTTATATATTATATTACTAGTTGGAAAGATGTTTTCAGTCAGTTGAAAAAAGACAAAGAAATCCCTGTTTTCTAACAAGGAAGAAGAAGAAGTATAAGGTGAAAAGACCAAGTCAGAAATCTCGGGTGTTTTAATCCACTCAGATCTCACATCGAGGCAGCATCTAAATCTGCCCTTTATCATGTAAAACAAGAATCAAGAACTAAAAGGATTATACTCAGACAGGAATTGGAGAAATTCATTCATTCATTCATCCCCAACAGGATGAATTATCGCCACAGTCTCTTGTCCTGTCTTCTTATAATTACAATTAGAAAACTGCAGCACATTCAGAAATGCCAGAGTTCCTACAAGAACCGGGAGAACAAAGCACATTAAATTCTGTTCTTTAATCTTTACACTGGCTCCCAGTTAGCTTCAGGATAGATTCTACAGCTGTTGCTGGTTTTTAAATTACTCAGCAGCCTGTGGGCAAAGCACTTTTCTGATAGGCTTGAAGAATATAAACCCTGTAGGTCCCTTAGACCTTTAGGACTGTCAGTCTGTACTATCCTGAGTAAGAACCAAAACTGTAGTGAAGCTGCTTTTAGCTACTTTGCAGTTTTATTCATTTCTCTTCTCTGCACGTTTCCTTTATTTAATTTTGGCATCTGATTACTGCAGTGTAAACGGACTTAGACTCCATTCCTTGTCTGTTATTTTTTGTAGTTTATTTAATTTTATTCCACTTTATTTGATTTTATTTCTCTCTTCATTGTATTTTAACCGTTTGTCTAATGGATTTCTTTGCGTTACGTAGAACATTTCTCCATATTAAAAAGGTACTTTACTAATGTGCAAACATGCCCTGCCAAAAACCAAACTGATGCTGTGGGTCTGCGGCATAACCTCAAAAATAATATATGATAGCAAATATACTGATGAATAATATGATCTAGAGTATATCATAAATAAAAAGATGGTGTGATCCTATAATGTTTTTTGGCTGAGTCTACTGGACATTGTCAAATGGAAACTATTACAAGTGATTACTGTGATTCAGCACATCAAGCTTGTCATTTTGCAGATGAGTCCAGTCCAGGATCAGGCACACTCTTCTTAAAGGTCCAATATTTTACATGTTTCCTGTGTCAAAAATGAATCAGAAGAGTTGCTCCATAAGAAGATACATTTGTGGTTTTAAGAACCAAAACCATCTCATTGTATTTTTACATCTCATCTCTCAGGCTTCTCTTTGGTCATTGAGCCAATCAGAAGAGAGAGTCTGAGCCTCTCTTCTGATTGGCTGACTGTTGTCTGAGTAATTGAATAAAAAAAATATAACAGATTTGAGGTAAACCAAATCCTGCAAGGTTGGATGGTGGATCCAGGTGGGCGGGCTTTGGGCATGGCGAGAGCAGTGACTGCTTTGTTGTGACATCACAAAGTTACAGACGTCCTGTCGGCTCGTTTTAAGGCTCAGTTTCTCAATACAGGCTGTGTGCATTTCTCTCTGGACTAAGTACTTTGATACCTTCACAGTATTAATATAAAACCTAGTCCTGCTTTATAATCACAAAAGACATGGAATTCTCACTTTATACAATATAGGAACTTAAACTCTATTATTATAGCAGCAATGTCCTGACTGATTTTGAAGCATCCACCTCAGGCCGCTTTTTGCGCTCTGACCGAACATGAGATAGATCATGAAGGTGAATCTTATTAGAGATTCACCTAGCAGGTGACATCCTGGTTCTCCCTGTGACTCCTCTCACCACCTCTGTATGCAGAGGAATTGGCCAATCAGTGTTAAAGAGAGCAGAGCAGAGAGAAAAAGATTAGGCACTTTCATCCCACTGGATAGCTGTGCCAGATTTAATCCTTGGTGTCGAAATTGAATTGTGCTTTTGCAGAAAGTGGCAATTAAATCATGAGGAGTACTACCCAGGAACAAAGCACTTAAGCAAATTGAATGAATGTTTCCCAGTCAAATGTGCTCACTGTGTGTGTTTGCATTTTTGTTTCCAGAAGCTCAGAATCAGACCAATAATTAGACAAAACTAAAAAGCTTTTTTTTTTCTACCCTGAGCATTAGAAAACACCCTGTTAAAGAGTTATAGTAAAAGCACTGTTAAATAATTATGCAGGTTTTTGAACCACCATGAAATAGGTTGTTAATACTTTTCCATATGTCTGTTGCCATAGAAACGGAGGCTGGACGCCCTGGTCGTCATGGGGACAGTGCAGCACAACCTGTGGCACGGGCTTCGAGCTGCGGCAGCGCTCCTGTAACAACCCTTCACCCCGGCACGGCGGCCGTGTGTGCGTGGGGCCGAGCAGGGACGAGAGGTGAGGGTGAAATGATAAAAATGCTTCTTTCCAATCAATTAATGACATCATCTTCTAATATCATTTCCTGCTGACAGCACCTGTACTAATAAAGTAAGCAAACATGCTGAAATTGATAAATGCCACAGTCATATTATGAGTGCTACGGTACGAGCCAGAGAGATTAGATTTATCCCGTCTTTACTCACTAGATACCAGAACTGTGTTTGTGTCTTTTGGGGCTTGTCAAAGAAAGTCTCACAGGATGTCCCAACAGGTTTTATATAAACAACAAAACAGAGCCAAAATAAGCCTTTAAGTGTTTTCATATCTGCCACCATCAGTGGGACATCAGTGCCTTCCAAAACTATAATAAATACAAATAACTTCCACTGATCGCTATGACGAAGGTTTTGTTTGTTTTGGCAAGTCAGACTCTATCGATCAATCCTCTTAAACTCCCCCACCTGCTCTCCCACCACCGCCACAGGTTCTGCAATGAAGGGGTGTCCTGTCCTCAGCCCATCTTCTGGTCTCCATGGGGATCGTGGACCAAGTGCAGCACCGAGTGCGGGGGTGGTGTCCACTCCAGGGTCCGTACTTGTGAGAATGGCAACAGCTGCCCGGGATGTGCACTGGTAGGAAATATACTATACACACACAAATTCGACATCGATTTTACAAACAAAGACGCAGAAGAACATTTGTCAGCCTCAGCAGAATCCGTCTCCCTGCCTCTGTGACAGAACTCGTAGATCAAATGCAAATTCCCTCTTCAAAGCAGACATTTGTGAAAGGATAAATTAAATTTTTTTCTGAACAGAGACGTGCTGTTGCTGTAGAAAATGTTCATTCCTGTGTGTTGGAGGCTCAACAATGATACTTTAATGAAGTGAGGCCAAAATCATTATAGAGGTGAGCGGGTGATGATGACAGTGGAGATAAATACAGACACATTTTCAATTTTCTCCCCTGACCTTGAATGGCTCAGCTTGAGTAAGTACAGTGAGTGGATGTTCACATTTAGCCTGTTGTTTACAGAAAATGTCTGTTAAATGTCAATGAAATCCTTAATGTCAAAACAAAATGTCACATTTCATTTTTTTATGCAGAAAATGCAGAATGTTTTTCGGCCCTGTGCAATGATTGACAATCTCTGGGGACCACCTGCAGCTCAGTTTTCAGCCGAAAACAGGGAACATTTTAATTTCAGTGTCAATATTTCAGTATCACTGTGCACACAGTACATACACAGTACAGGAGACACCTTTGTTTGCCATCTTAAAAGACTCAGAGATTGGGATGAAATTACTGACATTTGAAGATTGATATAAAACGTATTTCAATAATGAATGGACTTCCGCCACCTTTTACTTCCAGGAATACAAGGCCTGTAACCTGGAGGCGTGTCCAGAGGTGAAGAGGAACACACCTTGGACACCTTGGATGCCCGTCAATGTTACGCAGGGCGGAGCTCGTCAGGAGCAGAGGATGCGCTACATGTGCCGAGCGCACCTGTCTGATCCCCACGAGCTGCAGATCGGACGCAGGAAGGTGGAGACGCGCTTCTGTCCCAACGATGGTACAGCAGCCTGTGAGACAGACAGTAAGTTAACCAGCTGACAGATACAGTGATGTGTTCAGGTCTGTGAATGTCGGTAAATTACAGCTATACACTCAAAGGGAAAAGCTACCATAAAATAGAATTCACACATTAGCTGACGGGGCCCTCCTCATAAAGGCCCCACATCACACAGGCTTTGGTGATAAAGTGACCTCCCAAGTGTACAATTTTACTTAAACTGGGATAAACGCTCATCACACACTATGAACAGGAGGCAGGAGCACACTGGGTGCGTGGCAGATGCAGAATGCCTTGGATTTATTTTCAGCACCCATGTTAAGGGGCTAGAGTCGACACACTGGCTGCGTCACATGTGCATTTCATGCCTCACGGCTGTGTCACATGATCTAGAGATTCTTCGCCTCGCCTATTCTTCACGTGAGATGCGCGCAGCCCACAGCAAAAATAGACAGAGAAAAGACCTGCTGTTGTTATCATCATACCAGCAACATTACATAAAATTCACACCTTTCACTATAGTTGTCTATGTTTAGGCTGAATCTGAATATTAGACATAAAGAAACAGAAATACTGTATATTTTTTAATCATTTTAGTACCTGCATGTGGAGATAGTGGCACTTAAGTGACATTTTCTGTCAAAAAATGAATCAGAAATCAATTTATAATGAAGAGAAATCCAACATTCGAGTAGCCTGCAAAGTCTAAATAGAAAGACAGAGCTGGCAGTAGCAGCAACACAGCAGAGATGCAACCAGTGTGAACACACAGCAGTTCTGCGACGCAGCTGCCACACAGGCAGTGTGTTCCCGGCGTTACACTCTTGTCGGTGCTGGATATCTAACTCTTCCTACAGGATCGAGCCTTTGCTTACCGCACTCCCTTCCTTTTGAATGAGATGGGGGGGGGTTCTCACATTATCAAATGTAGGCTCAGAACCCCTGTTTTAACTGGCTGAATAACCTTCTACCTAATAACTATTAACCCCTCGCTTTAACTGTATTTTAATTGTCTCTGTTATCACCATTAATCATTATATTCTATGATTCATGTGTTTGTGTAGCCATGGTGTGTGTCGGATGTTTTTATTTATTCTGTAATCTGTGCAGAGACTCCTTGGGGTAATGCTGCGCTATAAATAAACTGAATGTTAAAGTCACTTGATGACATAGTCAGTTCAACTTTAATGCTCCAATATCCACCTTGAGGACACAGCGGCCTGCATTCATTTATATGGGAATAAATAATAATATGTATTCTGTATGGATTTTTCCTTTAACTATAATTATCTGAGTTTTACGTGGGAGTCGATACAAAAGAAAATGTGCAGACAGGAAAGATTTTTTCTTTTTAGTGCATGTGCGGGGAATTTTCAATAGGATGATAATCTGCTATCTGTGTGTTTATGTGTACTCACTCAAAGACACACACAGCACTGCACACTTACCAAACACACACACACACCACACAAAATAGCCACTGTATGAAGACAGTGAGGAGGCAGCAGCGTTTCTCCCGCATTCCTCCCAGTTGGAGCGTGACATGCTGAAAGGGCTCTCCTGTAGACCTGTTAGCCTCCCTAAATGCTGTTAGTGAAGGGGTCACAGTCCAGCACTCACACACACACATTAACACTGAGACAGCTACACAGGGTCATAATCCACTGCTCTCCGCTGGTGGCTTTTTCATGCCCCCCTGTCCTGAATCGATTACCTGCCCCCCCCTCCCGTCAGCCTCCTGGGGGGGCCGCATCACTCTGACAAACTGATGAAACGCCGACATGAGAGACACAGACAGAGTTTGAGAGAAGGACAGAGAGAGAAATTTGCCTGCTGGCAAAGTCATATACTCTGTGAGACTTACACTCAAAGAATTTGCATGCTTCATATCTCTCTTTAAATTCTTTACTCTCGGTCGACCAGCACTGAATATATTTTGTGACTTTAATATAACCTGAAACCTTTCTCTTCTTTTTTCTTTTACCGGCTTTCTTCTCTCACCAGCCCTCGTCGAGGAGCTCTTGAAGACACCGGTGGTGAGAGTGGCGGGCGCTGGCTGGTCGTCATGGGAGACCTGGTCAAGCTGCTCACAGAGCTGTGCCAAAGGTTACCGCACCCGTCGGCGAACCTGTGCTGGGCCGGAGGGGAAGAGTGCTCCTGTTGCGTGCCGTGGCTCACCTGTGGAGTACCAGGACTGTAATGTCCAGGCATGTCCTGGTGAGCGAAGACACACCAAAAACCATTGTCTACATGACTAGTACTACTTAGGGCTCATTTAGAATAAAGGGAGAAAACAAATATTCTTTTTTTATTTAGATTTTCTTTTGAAAATCAGTTACAAATTGCTCAATAATACAAAAATCTGGGCTAAAAAAACACTGTAGTTTCACAATTCATTTTTCTTTTTATTTACTTTAAAGGACTCGTACAATGAACATCATATGTGCATCCTTTCAACATTTGTCTCCTCACTTTCTATTCTGACCTGTGCTTGAAGCAAGATGACCTTGTTTACTGCCAGCTGCGGTGAACAGTGTTTTCTTCTTTGAGCAGAAAACCTTGTTTTTAGATACAGGGGCATAAAATCTCTAAATTTTTAAAGAACAATAAAAGAAAACACAAGTACAGTCATTAAGGCTGCTGATGGCACCTTTTCTATCACGTTTTATCTAATGGATAACAGGTCCAGATCTCTTTAATATAGTACAGCACAATATATGTCTATTGAAGCGTAGAAGAACATTTTAAAATCAGATAAATCAAATAAAGATTTTCAACAAATATGGTTTAAATCTCCAGCTTTAAATTGGCAAGATAAGAAAGAACTTACCTAAAGTGCATATCTGGCACCAAAGTCTGCAAAATGATACAAACAAAACATGTGCTGTTTGTTTTTTTACTCTCCCATGCAACATGAATGCAGGAAGTCTGTTAGTTGACCTCTGGAGTATATTATGGGTTCATAAAGAAAAGACATGCACACTGAGGCAGAAGTAGAGACAGAGACAGTGGGAGGTCAATGGTAAAATACTGCATAGTGGATCATTAGCTTCATTAGCTAATGGTTACCAGCAGCAGCAGCAGTGCAGGGAGAGTCCTTGAACAAATGAAGTTGTCTATTTCAAACTACTCATCAAACCATAATCATCTGACCTAAAACTCTGCTGACCACAGGCTGCTGCACTGACAGGCTACACTTATTAAACCAGACCGAGGACAGGCATGCACACACGAGGGCTGAACTCCTCTTAAGAGGTCACCTTAAATAGTCATGGCTCGTACCTTATGAATTAATGATTCATTCTGTAGTGTATTTAAATGTCAGTTGTTATACATGAAAATATTTATTGGTTTGCTTAGCGACTGACACGTAGAACCTAAATAAGCCCAGGCGAGACGGCCAATCAGGAAGCCTTTTGCAATCAGTGTCACAAGTGCAGCCGGTCTCGGAGCGTCTGTCTCAGGTAGACACGCAGGTGAGAAGGACGAGGCCAGTGACAAAAGAGAGAATGAGTGTGAAATAGCAATTGATGATGAGATCAGAGAGAAGGATGGAGATAAAACAAATTACAGAGGAGATTGAAATGCGTGGTAGTGCATGTGCGGAGGAAGCAGGTTTCTGAGTGTGTGTGTGTGTGTGTGTGTGTTTGTGAGTGAGTGTGTAAGAGAAAGAGTCATTGAGTTAGTTGGTAATTCACAAGTCAGGTCTGTATTCTGAATCCCAAGTTCCACGGCATAATGTCAAACGAGCAACACTGTCCCTGCAGACTTCATATTTAAAGTAATTATTAATTCAGTATTCAACATGGCTTGGTTTTAAATCAACCACTATACTATAGAGCTTGTCCAATAAGTACTTATTGTGAGTGAAGTTCAAATCCTATCTGAAGTATTAACAAAGCCAGCCTCAAGTCACTTCAAGTGTACATTAGCAATACATTAGTTCTTCTTCAGGAGTGCAATTAAAGAGCCTTTAAACATCAGCTCAACACAGTTATTCTAAATCTTTCAAAGCAAGTCAAAGTCAAGCCTCAAGTCAGCTGACGAAGCCCGTTTCAAGTCTAACTTCAGTTCAAATCAATTTTCAAGTCATTCAGGACAAGTCAAAGTCACGTCTGAAGTCATTCCGAGTCACTCCTTTGTCAAGCATCAAGTCAGTCCGAGCCAAGACTCAAGTCTCAATTCACAGCTCAATACACATTAAGTCTCCAGTCAATCCGAGTCAGCTCAGGTCAAGTCTGAGTTAAGACTTCAGCTAGAGGAGACAAGTCAGTCAGATCTAGTCTCAAGTCTCTACAGCTGTTGTTTGGAGGCGGC
This sequence comes from Seriola lalandi dorsalis, assembly GCF_002814215.2. NCBI lineage: Eukaryota > Metazoa > Chordata > Actinopteri > Carangiformes > Carangidae > Seriola > Seriola lalandi. The sequence goes on along the minus strand of NW_019524959.1, from coordinate 22,120 downwards.
CAAACAAACACATGAAGGTTGGAAATGGAGCTGTAGTTGTGGCTGTGATCCAGTGCCAGAACATACCTAATTAGTATGCAAGAGATCACGATGCGATTCATTGTTCAACAGATTCATATTTGTGTGTCCTCTGACGACAGGAGCCTAGTTCTCTCCTGATAATGTTGTGAGTCTTTGGTTTTGAAACGATGTATTGTTCGCTTTGAGAGTTGATTATAAGTTGTTGCTAGACTTTCGATTCATTCTGCTGTGAAAACAATCAATACAGATGGTGTAATTGAAACAAGCACTGGGTAACAACTTACCCCCTAACGTCATCCTTAACCCTAGTGTCTGATATGACCCACAGTCTATGGATATGACAAGCCAGGTGTCTAGCTAGCACCAGGTGAAAACACAGCGAGAGGCATTCCACTCTGACCACGTTCTGACTTCATTATTCTGAGCAGGAGGACAGGCAAATAGCTATAAAAACAGTATGTCAGTCAGGTAGTCAGTGAGCCGCTCAGTAATTCAGTGAGTCAGACACTCAGCCAGTCAGCCAGGTAAACAGCCAGTTAGTCAGAGAGTCAGTCGGGCAGAGCGGTGGCTGGCTGTGAGAGCTAGTCAGAGTTAAGTGGCCACAGCCTGCTTCCTGCCTCTATGTCACACTAATCCACTCAGCTAATGGAGTTTTCTGCAGCGCTGCGATGTTACCTGGCAACGCTGCTTCTCTCTGTCAGTCAGACAGACATCAGCCATTCAACCAGCCAGTCAATTAGTCGGTCATGCTCCTCTGATTAGATCAGATTAAACATTAACGGTCCCCATGGAATGACTAAATAAATGCAACAGTAAAGACAGGACACGGCAAAGGCAAAGTAGACTATGATCAGCAAGAGAGCTAAACCTCAAAAAGATATTACAACTGTGGAAAACTAAGTGGTAAAATATATGAAATACAAAATGTATTGTGTATTGCATTGTGTGCAGGGCGCAGTAAGACAAACATGAATGAAAAATGTGTTTAAAATGAAAATGTGATCAGATTTCACATGAACAAGCATGAGAAGGAAAGTGAAAAAAATCGGTGAATGAACAGTTTTTATTTGACCCGATAAAGGTCTGAACAACATCTAAATATTTAAAAACAAGTTAAGGTGCCCGGGTGGTGCAACAGATATGAATTCTGCCTCAGGGTAAAAACACATTTTACTAGCAGCCCTGGGGAACATTCAGCTGGTGCAACCGGCAAATAACACAGAGCAAAAAGATACCAGCAGAGCAGGTTCAGGTCTAGGAGTCTTGTCAAGTCTTCATGAGCAAGTCTGTAAATACTGAACACCAATATGAAATGTTACTTGTATTAACAGAGTTTTTTTGTTCACATAGTTTAGAGTCTTTTAAATTGGCCAAATATTTAGATATTAAAGATGTTTTTATTGTTCTGGGATTTAATAGGTCAAAACTTAAGAAGTTAAGAATGTTTCTTTTTCTTTGAAGTCTTAAGGAAGTCAAGCATCACAGCCGCCAAGTCTTAAGTCATTGTGACATTCAAACTGAGCCCAAATCAATCCAGGCTTACTGAAGAAAATGTTTTTCCTGATAGCGTCTGCCACTAAGAAGAACATTAGTCTTAACTGGCAGCCAGGATAGTTTGGATTAGTGTGCGTCTCATCACATCTACAAAGGCAGCATGAGATTATGTTCTGTAACGTGTACGTGTGTGCGTTACAGTGAAAGGTGCGTGGTCCTGCTGGTCGTCCTGGTCTCAGTGCTCGGTGGGTTGTGGCGGCGGTCACTACCAACGCACGCGCTCTTGCAACAGCCCTGTGCCTTCCAACGGAGGGGACATCTGCATAGGACTGCACACAGAAGAGGCCCTGTGCAACACACACACCTGCGATGGTAAGGCCGCACATAAATTCAGAACCTAACCCTGTCATGCCACCATAGCTTGGTGTGCTTTCATCACACCTCCAGGCAGGCAGGCAGTCATCTCCCACACCGTGTCATTTCTGTGTTGTCCCATTTGCTAAATTGCTTCCTCCATCTTTTCCCACTGAATAAACCAGGTCATAGATGTATGAAAAAGATAAACAGAGTCCTGCTGAGAGAACAACCCATCCTCCCACCGTGTTTTTCCCACTGTGCTGCTGCTGCTGCTGCAGCTCTGAGCGCCATGGCAACCTCTCTAGAAAGGTTTAAAAAGAGAGGCACTTGTGATGTATCAACCATATGGAAACCTCACATGACTCATCTGAAGTTTTGAAAAGTCTGTGAATGTAAAGTGCGTGTTGGATATTGGTAGTATAAAGCAAAAACACAGTATCGAGTTTATGTCTAACTTTCTAGGTCAAGCCAAGTTTTTGCACCAAAATAGATTTATTAACAGAACAATTATAAACAGAACAATGATTAACAGAACAATTAGTGAAAAACAGGAGTGATATGAAAGAATCTGTTGACTCATTTATTCTCTAAAGTTTGCAAAACGAACAAAAACAGCTTTTGTTAACTCTTATTTGCTAGTGAACTTTTATGCCATTGTTCCAGACCTACGACCTGTGTTGAGTCCACCTGCTCCAGGTAATCCACAGAACACACTGCCAACAGTTTTCATCCGAACTGTTTCCTCAGTAGAAAGCAAACTTAAAGAGGAGGCTCTGAGGAGCCTCCAGTTTAAGAGCGACATTTTTTTTTTTTTGCTTTTAAATGTTATTTAAATGGTATTTTTCAATGCTGTGAGCTCAACAAATGTAATTTCTTTTACCTCCATTGGAAGGAGACCAAAATATCAGAAGTGGATATCTTAAAGCCTTGAAAATTAAAAACAAAACTATCAAGAAACCACTGCAGGTAAATGTATTTTAGTCATTTGTATAAACTGAGCCTTTAATAACATAACTAACGTATGATAAAACGTGAAACAGCAGGTGGCTTATGCTACAGTCGGGTTGAAATAAAATTTAATGTTCTAATGGTGTTAATTTTTTTTGGATTTGGACGTTAGCCCAAAGTCTCACATCATGTGATGATGAGATGTGAGATGTATAACAACGCCCTCCATGTTCCCCTCCCGTCTACTCCCATTTTGCTCGTTCAAGGACACTGAAATATTCATGAGAGATCTGCCTGCTAATCCGGGAGGAGAAAAAAGTCCAGTATCAGAACTCATAATAAAGAGTCTAGAGTTTAATATCAAACAGCCTTCAACGTTTTGTCACCACAGTGTGATTTTCATCTTTTTTTTCTTTTTTTATTCATTTTGATGGAAAACAAAAATTGGCTGTGGCAAATATCCATGGGGTGTTCACGTATATCTTTGAAAGTGTGTGTGTGTGTGTGTGTGTGTGTGTTTGTGTGTGTGCGTGTGTGCGTGCGTGCAGTGATGCGGATGATTTCTGCCTGAATTAAATGGTAGTTTCCCCTTAACTGTGGTTTTCCTCAGCTGCTTTTCATATTGAATCAGCCCAGCTGTCATTCACTGGGAGAGTAACGCTTACAGTCAGCCGTCCTGGTAATTACAAAGAAAGGTAAATGGCTTTCTGTCTTTTTCTCCTCCTTTTGTCGAGATGCTAATCAGGCTCCTTTATCAGGTTAATGTTTTCCTGTTTGACGTGGACCAACACATCCCTTTGGGCCTGCGCCGATCGACTGTCTGCTAACAACCTCTCCAACCCCGATCTGTCTCCTTGTCCCGTACATTATTGACGGGCACGACATCAGTCATCTATCGGGGGTCCTCCTGGTGCCACTGCATGTGTAATTAGAGGCAAGCTGGCTGTCAGTCACAGGGATATTTGATGCCCCTGTTGCAGGTCATTTGATTAAAGTGTCCACCAGTAATGGAGGACAGCAGGAGGAACTGTCGGGACAGAATACTAACGAGGAGCCTCGGGCCTGACGCCGTTCCTTCTGACTCGACGTGCGAATATGCAGGTCGTCTGGGTGACCAAAATAAATGGGAATAAATGAAGCAATTAAAGTGGGCTGTAGTGATGCACGGTTATTAAACATTTTTGAGGTGGACTGTGTGTTTTGTGTGTCTAGATGGTTGTGCCGCGAGAAGGGAACAGGTGGTGGAGACTGAGCAGCCTGTCGCTGAGCACCAGACTGATAGGGAAGGTAAAAGAGGCCTGTCCTGTGGCTCTACTCTGGCCCTCTCTGCCAAAACTGCACACTTGAGAGCACCCTGAATAACAAACCAGCTTTTTCATCAGCCTTTCATTGCAGTAGCCTGCGCTCCCTCCACTCCGGTGCTTTTAAATACAGGGTGAAAGAATGCAGCGAGTATGTGGTTCAAAGGGAGGACCGGAGAGTTGGGAATTTTCTCTTTCCTCTTGGGTAGGAGCCTTTGTTTACTGCTCGGTTGCCTGCTGCGGGGAAACGGCACTAAAGCTTGGCTCAGGAGACAAACATCTCTGCTATGCACTAAACAAACTCTCCACGGGTTTACTCTTCCAATCCTGTTTACATCACAAACACTTTTCGGTGTGTTTGGGGCCGTTTGGCTGGCCAGGAAGGGTTCGTGGCCGCGGGTGGCTACAGCCTGGGTGGGCGCGTTGGTTTCCAGGCTGTCTGAGTTTGGTGCGGCCTTCTGGTTGTCTAGGTTTGTATTGATTGTTCTTTTTTCTGTGTTTAGGTGGCTGGATGGCCTGGTCGCTGTGGTCGGCCTGTGATGATTCAGGCTTGCAGATGAGGAGTCGGGTGTGTGGTGCTCAGGGCAACACCCCCTGTGTGGGGAACAGCACTCAGCGCAGAGACTGCAATGAAATACCTGGTGAGTCAGTCAGCTCTCAGATACACAACCTGCATGTGCAGCCTCCTTTATGGGAGGTCAAGGTTGAATTCCTCTAGTGCGATGTTCTTTTGGCAAAATGTTGCGTTGACGACTTGTGTGAGACCTTTGCAGCCCTGAATATCTTGAAATACCCTGCATGCTTTCCATTTGTTTTATCATGCTTTTAGCTTGGCTTTGTTTTCGTTTTTTGCTGAGAGGCAACCTCTTTTACAGGAACACCCTGATCACATTCACTCACTTACACACATTCACACCTGAAAGCTGCTCACACCTGCCGGCCACTGAGCAGCTCCGCTGGAGCAGATGGGCTCAAGGGCAGCACAGTGATGTTTATATGGGAGGGCAAGCATCGCCTTTTCACTTTTCTGGTCCAGGAATCTTCCGGTCACAAGCTCCCTTCTCTAACCTCGAGGCTAACACTGCCTTTAGTTTTTGACACCTTCAAATAGAAACACGTAAGCTTGTACTTTCAGTGTGGAAAGCAAAGTACACATTGTGCTTGGGCTTGTTCGCCTTTTCAAAAATACAGATTGTCATCTGAGGGACATGAAAACTGTTGACAACAAAAGTAAACAGTTGAAAAAACAAACAGAAACCCCAGAAGGGTTAGGGTTTATATCATTCAAAGGAATAATTACATTGGACGAGAATGATTAGAACAATAATATAAGATCATATGATCCAATATAATTCCACTGAAAATTAAAAAATAGTGCTGATTTATCACCAAACCCTACGATCAACTAGTCCATTTATTGCCTAATAATTCCAGCACTAGTTTTTTACTATGATGTTTTAACTGTGCAAAGCGATTAAAACAAGAAGTAAACACACATCAGGTTATCATCAAACTTTTTTACTGCTTTATCATCCATCAGAGGTTTGACGACTTTGTGAGGTCAGACCGTGTAACTGTGGGAGGAGCTTCAGGCTCAGCCCACAATCCCTGCGTCCTCCTTTAGCATCATTCAGAAGCAGCAGCAGCAGCAGCTTGTGATTCTTGGGACACCTCGTCTGTCATTGTCAAATATTTACACAGTGTCATAGTCATTGAGTGTCAGCATGATCATCATCCTCACCATCCCTATCCACTCACGTCCACGCACACAAGCACCCAGTCGCTTGTGTGTGTGTGTGTGTGTGTGTGTGTGTGTGTGTGTGTGTGTGTATGTGTGTATGTGTGTGTGTGTGTGTGTGTGTGTGTAGCCTGTTTGTGCACTAAACTCATCTGCTTCTGTTAATTAACGATAATTAAGTCCATGTGAATCCAACAAGTTAGCAGTTGACCCCGTTGGCCCCGGCGCACCTTGTTATGCTGATGACGATTTCAGAAAGTTTCTGCTGAAATGATCTTTCATGGCCTGCCAGAGCCGGCCTCTCCACACTCAGACTCCCTAATGAGTCCAGACGAAGGCGATTAATATTAATGGGTTGTCACAACACCAAATCACATCTAATTTCAGTGCAAATTTCAATGAGGCGATGGATGGATTTGTTAAGGTCACTGGCAGAGGGGAGGCGGCTGTGGAAGCTGAAGAATTAGGCCAAAAAATTAATCAGGAGATGTGGCACTGCAATTAAAACTGTTCTCACACACACACACACACACACACACACACACTCACACACTCACACACACACATACCAACCCTCCCTGCTCCCTTCTTCTTACCTTCTTGGATATGTTAGGACAGGATGTGTAGGAGATTTAAATTATTGTCTTGACGTCAAGTGTCTGTAACAGCCGCTAGAGATTTTCAATACGACGGAGCAGAGCTGTTTTTTTTCACCCAACGGTCTATTTTTATTTAGAAAGTTGTGGAATTCACCGAAACAAATAAATCACCGTGGACCGTTTGCATAACATTTTAAATAACATTTCAATTTCTCATTCACTGTTTTTGTTTCTCCATGTGTCAACTCTCCTGGTGTTACAGTCGGTGGTTGTTGTGTTCTGAAGGCTGTTTCTCCAGGGACTGTGTATGTGTGTGTGTGTGTGTGTGTGTGTGTGTGCATGTGTGTGTGTGTGCATGCATGTGTGTGTCTGACCCTGTGTTCCTCTCCTCTCTGCAGTCATTCTCCCTGCATCTGGTTTTGATAAGGACAAACACTGTGGAGGTAAGTGGATTAACAGCTGCCTTCGCTTTGTTTCTGTGTGCACGTTAGGGTTTTTGTTTATTTTTATGCCCCTGTATGTCTCCACAGATGTCTGTCCACGATGTGAGTTTTCATACATTTATATGTGCATCTTCGTGCATGTGTTTATTTCAGTCTGTGCAAAACTCTAACAATCAGGAGGCGGAAAGAAACGGGAAGGGGCCGCAGGTTGAATAACTATAAAGAAATGCCTGACTCACATCGTCATAAATTACTGATCGGTAATACAAAACCAAAATTACAAACCCAAGTGCACATCCCTGTCCTTGAAAAGACAGATCAACAAAAAAGAGATGCCAATGTCATAGCCCTTGTAAAGTTACTGCTGTATTCCATCATAAGAAGAAAAAAAGAGGTTACGTTTAACCTAACTATCTAATAGCTCAGTCACTTGCGTCAGAGAACTGGCCACTCATACTGAAGCGGCTCTTTGAAGGAGCAGTGAAAGAATCCAAGGACTTTGCTGAGAGACCTAATCCCCCCCTTAAACACATACATGAGTGTTACGCTTTGGTTAATTCAACCGAATAGAAAACTTGGACGAGGTTTTTGTTTGGCGAAAGCTGTGACGGCAAACAACGTTGGCATGAGCGTTACCAACAGAGTAATATTGAGGAGCGCCAGGTAATATTGGCCTGAGCCGTCCACCTGTATGAATAATTCTGCAAAGGCTCGTTTCTCAGCTAAATTTATTCAGAGTCTGATTTTTGGAGCATTTGACAATGTTTCCAGGGTGAAAATTGGAAGCCAAGAACAGTGACGACCCGATAATTTAATCAAGTGTTGGAAGAGACTTTGAGTGAAGTAGTGAATTTTTAATTATTGGTTCTACTTTCTTGTTTTCCTCCCTTTTTCTTTATTGGACAGCTTACAGTGTAAATAAAGCCAGAATATGTGGAGGGTGGAGAGATATGACATGCAACAGATGTTTGAATTAAACTGGGGGAGTAACGTTAGGATTATATGGTGTCTTAACCATTAAGCCACCGGATATTGTTTTGCCTATTTAAGATCTGTCTTAATCTAATTCAGAGTGAGGATTGTGATAAATCTTGTACAAGAAGCAGGTTTTTTCAAAAGAGAATAATGTAGTGGAGTTTTGGTTAAAGCACTGGACACAAACGCTGATCGAGCTAGAGATTAATAAAAAAGATTATTATTGATCAATAATGGGAAAAGGTTGACACAAAGTTTAATCATTCCCTGTCCCAACAGCACAGAGTCGGGCTGAGCCGTTCATACAGCAAGGGACAAAGAAATGAACGCAGATTGGTTAAGATACATATCAGCTTATGATTACAACACCCACAAGATATACATACATACATACAGACGTCTCCTTAACCTCTGAACCCGGACCTCCTAAAGCATGAACAGTGGGCTTCCTCAATGCATAACAAAAGCACATTTATTTCTAATAACACAATCAATATCATAGGAGAAACTCAACTGAATGAGTCGTCAACTAATGATGGTAAATTAAAAATGATAAACCGCCCATTTAATCTTCTATCACATTCACAGTGCAGCACTGTATGCTGACGCTTTAATGACGCCCCGTGTATCTGCTTCATTTCCCAGCGTTCACCTCCATCCACCTAATCGCCACCGGTGTGTCTTGTTTCCTCGGGGCGGGGCTGCTGTCCTTCCTGATCTACGTCTACTGTCAACGTTTCCACAAGCCCTCGCAGGAGTCTGCCGTCATTCACCCCACCACCCCGAACCACCTCAACTATAAGGGCAACACCACGCCAAAGAACGAGAAGTACACGCCCATGGAGTTCAAGGTACGTGATCATCAGAGGGCTTCGTTTCTAAATATTTAACAGATGAAAGTAAAAGGGACTGTTTACCTGGTCTTACTCACATGCACAAACACACCCAATGTTAATGTTGAGGATTCAAGGGCAGTGAATGTGATTCATGTTTTATTTAGAGCCTTTATTCATGCATTTATCTCAATAGAGCGCTAACCACAGAAGATGAATTACTGTTCATTTTTATTCCTCCTTGCTCTTATACAGAACTTATAGGCTTTAAGCCTTTCTACCTGCCCACAAACCAAGTCCTTATTAATGGGCCCCATTAACTTTCTAAAGCATTAGTCAGCCCTTGACCTCCCCTCTGCTATCGCTCTACTGTGCATTCACATTTACAGCAAGTCAAGAAACTGTTTTCACCGGAGATTCACAGACTTTCAGTGCAAAGTTATGTCCTGTTCTCTGCGATTTCTGTTGTTTGCTCCCTAACCGATCGCTGATTCAGGGAGATGATTGATTTTCCTGTCACTGTAAAGTGCTTCAAAGCAAGCTTGTGATAAACAGCTGGGTTCAGTTTGATCTTTGTCACCACCATTTCATTTTTTGTCAGCATGGACGCTCCAGGCTTTTTTCTCCTAATCACTGATTTAAGTTAATTAAATTCTCTGATCTTACACCAACCACTTTTGTCTCATGACTGTTGCCCACGTTGTTTTCCCAAGTTGAACTTGATACTCCAAAATATATTATTCTGCATTTCAGAAGCAGCACAGTGATTCATTTCTTTCTCTTATATTCGGTCACATCATCCAAAATCAGCGACTGCATCCGTCTTACCTTGAGAGTGTTGGACAGGTCGCCGTCGCTGCTGAGTCTCTGTGGTCACAGATCAGCTCAGATCATGAAACGATATAACAAACAGATGTTTTGACATCGCTTTCAGACACATAGTGAACATGCCTATCAGGAGACGACATCACATTTCCTGTTGACACTAATCCATCGCGCCTTACACACTTGTTGCATCTCAGACTGCACTGTGAGGTGATTGTCATGGCTTCCTCTGCAAAACTGCATTTTGGGTGAAAATGTGTTTTTTGATGTATAACAGCTTCCTGATCCAACGACACAGTCGACAGAACCATTTAGAGTCTGTGGGGCTTCATGTTATGTTAAACTAATACTGTGGATCAGGAAGTGAAAACACTGTTTGACTGACCCTGATGATGTCATCAGGGTTATATCACGCTGAGCTTGAGGATATTTGACAGAAAGCCTGAGTTAAAGAAAAAAGCTGTGCTGTTTAAAGCCCATACAGTAGCTGGGTGCAAGCTGGTGCTGTTGGCGCTGCGCTGCTGGTGTGCAGGGTTACTGGGAGGATGTTTGAATGCACAAGAGAAATGTGTAAAGCAGTCATTCAAACGACATTTGGATTATGTCATTTAAAAAAAAAAAAAAAAAAGTTGATGTAATTATGTCTCCTCTTTTTTCATCAATGAATATAGAGATTTCGATTGATATTGTCACCATTTTTGTTTTTAAAGTCATTTTTTGGCCATTTTTGCCTTTATTAGAACCAGTCGAGATAGACAGGAAACTCAGGGCGGGAGGAGGGGAACGACATGCAGCGGGAGTCAAACCGGGGACTCTCTGCTTCATCATGGGGAAAAGAGGTTGAATGTATTTCATCACGATTCACATTAATGAAGTTAACACTAGCTGGTAGACTACTGTTTACCCCACAATCATCAAGGTGTATAAAATAAAATTAGTGTCACTGTGTTTGTGAACTTTTCTGTAAAATCCTGTCTTAGATATTATAAACGGCTGTGTGGTGTTTTGGCAGCTGATAGGCCTTCACTTTATGGACGTATTATTCAAACAGCACTTTCTGGATTGCATTTCATCTTCTAAATGGCACCCCCTGCTTTTGTTTTAACCCAGAGCTATTTTCGGTGTCTGACATCAGCTATCAAGTGCCAGCAGGGATTCATCTTAACCTTTGCTATCAATGAAGCCGTACCTAAAGATCCTACCAAAGCGTGGCAGGAACATGGTGCCCAACCACAACGACCCGTCCCCGTCTTTTTGATCGCGTCAGCCTCCTGACACTTGCCGTCCTTGCCGTTGTTGTTGCTGGTGTGTGGACACCGCGCTGACAGCCGCTGTGGTGTTGAGAGCCTGAACTCATTAGCTTTAATGACCAGAGGGGGCGGCCAGCCTATGCTGGATCTGCAGCCGATGTCACTGTGCTCCACTACAGCGCTGTTTATCCAGCAGGTTCCCTCTCCTCCAGGCCAATTTATGATGCCCAGCGTTGTGTATTTCACCGACTCTAACCTGATTATCTTCCTGCCTCAGTCCCCAGAGCTATTCAGATGGATTACATTAGTCTAATGCTTCCCCTGGAAAGTGTTTCACCTTATGTTCAGCTTTTACCAAGACTCAGCAATTGCATTAGAATAAAATGTGGGTTTTAGACTTGTTTTTATTTAAGAGAGCTGCAGTGAATTCCTTCCATCTCGTATATTAGTGTATTGAGTAAGCTTGACATGAACTAAATTAAATTTGTTCAATTGGTTTGCTTTGGTTATGAATACACTTGCAGCACACAAGCTATAACCTCAACACTAGTGCAGGTGTTTTATTCTTGCCCTGCACACTGTGCCCTGCACAGTGTGTTTTATTCTGCAGGGCAAGAATAAAACACACTGTAAACAATCTCTATCAGTTCTGGCTATAATTAAGTCCTCAAAACTTTATTTTCAGATAATAACTGAAAACATCTTCCAATGAAAAACCCAACCCTCGCCCTTGTTTACAGGATTTTCCTGAAATGAGAGTCTGTATCCAGTGTTTCCCTTGGGTGGCTGCTTTGTAGCTGTAACAGCAGGAGAGCTGTGAGTGCGAGGGCCAAGACCAGCCTCCCTGCCGTCAGCAGCAGACACCCTCGCCAGATTGAGTGCATTTAAAAAACATATTTTGGGCCTGACTTTCAAACGTTTGGGGTCGGTGTCTGTCCATCTTTGGTTTTCTAACACTTGTTGGAAAGCTTTTATTGCACTTAACGTAACGAGTTGTCAACCTGTCTCTCCTCTGCTGTGTGTAGGGAGAAGACACACACACACACACACACACACACACACACACACACACAGTGAAATAGAAAGCAGAGGAGAGGAGACTGTACGTGACCGTTAATGACAGCAAAACGCAGTAGAGACTCTCACACTCAGCTGAAATGAAACAAGTGCACATAAATTAGGTAAATGACTTAAATAGAATATCTTGTTTTTTAAATTTTGGTTTCTTGGGGGAGGCGGGATGTGACTGTAGAGGAGACTGGTATCTTAGAATAGAATAAGCAGATATTTTAGGAAATACGTGACAGCTGATTGTCATTGGAAACAGGTTGAAGTATTTTGTTGCTTTGGCAGGTTTTATTTTAGAGGATCAGTTCAACATTTTGGAATACGCTTATTCGCTTTCTTGTATGGTTAATATGAAGCTACAGCAAGTGGACAGTTAGCTTAGCACAAAGGAAAACAGCTAGCCTGTCCAAAGTCCCAAAAATTTAAAATCTAGAGCTATTCTTTAAAGACAAACTTAAAAAACTTGATTAGACACAGAAAATCTTTTAGCAGGACAGATATGTTTTCCTCGTCAGAGTTAATTCAGTCAATTTTTTGAAAATATTCATGAATATTACATGTGATGGATAAGCTGTAAGAGTGGAGAGTTTAATCCAACTTTTTTTCTCTGCTGTCATTCCAGACACTGAACAAAAACAACTTGCTGCCAGATGAAAGATCCAACTTCTACCCAACACCGCTGCAGCAGACGAACGTCTACACCACCACCTACTATCCCACAGCGCTCGGCAAGTTCGACTACCAGCCCAACTCCTCCCCTTCGCCATGCAGGACCTACAACCACAGCAACAACAGCTGAGACACGCCCCACAACTGGCTCTCCCGCTCCCCCGCCCCCCCTGCCGCCGCCCCAAACGAACACCACCCCAATGCCATGGTGACATAACTGAACCGACATGAACTGAAATGTTTCTCAGAGCCAGAGGTTCCTCCGTTCGCCATCGCCCCTCTCCTCACCCCCGTAGTCTCTTCCGCATGGTAGGGTTTGTGTTTTCAAGGGCGTTTCTGGAACTTTCCATTAGAAGACGTGGGTTTGGACAACAATGCCCATGTCCTGGTGCAGTCAGGGACTGATGCAACCAGCTCGGGGGTGTTATTTTAAGGGCCTGACTTGACAAAGCAGTGTCAACCCGGAGCTTTGTCTTCATGTGGGGATCCAGTGGAAAACCATGAGTCATGGCTTTAGACTGATTAATGTGACCTGAACACCTCAGCGCAGGTGCTGAGTCTAGAATCCACAATTGCAGAAAAGAACGAGAACAGAACATTTAAAAAAAAAAAAAAATCCATTTCTCTGGAATTGGGTCACCGCTTTACGCCTCTCCATTTCAAGCCCCATTCTCAGCCTGTAATGAACTTGGAGTCCCTCGACAACAAAAGCAGTTACTGAGAACAAACAGCGCATATCATTACATCCTTGCCACACAGCACGGCACGAGAGAGCAACAACAAAAGAGAAAACTCAATGAAGTCGATGATGAAATAAATTAGAGATCAATATCAGCTTGGTTCTTCGGGAGCGGATGCACACCCTGCATTGTTGGAATTTCACGTGACAGAAAAGATAAGAACTTCAGAGTCGATTTAGTGTTTGAATGGATGTTTGGAGGAGTCGCAACGCTAAACATCAGCCTGAGGTGGAGAGAAATAATCTCTAAAATCTGCCTGTGATCGGAGTCACGCCTTTTGCGGACAAGGACGTTCATTCGTAGAGTCGAAGCAAGGGGGGTTGTGGGACGCGGTCTGAAATGTACATAAAGCTTTGGGAATGCCTTGGGTGCCTGTATGCAATAGAGGGCAGGGGCGAGGTTTGTTTCCTTTCTATTTCTTCTGTTTTATTTTTTCCCAAGAACAATAAAGACTTCTGAAAGAGAATTGATTGATTCTCCAATTGATTCTCCAAAGGATGCATCAATTCTACTGAGTGTTAAATAGCTCGGTGGTCATATCAAATATGGCCAGTGTGCTGAACAACTGGATTGGGTTTTCTATGATGGTAGAATAAGCTAGTAGACTGGCACTTGTTCTTTTTTTTTTCTTTTTTTTTAGTGTTTGTTTTTTAAGATAATTGTTTTATGCTCTGATGAGCTGTAGCATAGGAGGACATATTTTGTTAAATAAGATATAGCTGATTAATTGTTGTTTCTCTAATTTCACTTCAATGAACAAACACATTCCTTTTGCTTTCTTGATTTTTTTTTTAAACAGTTTGTCGCATCTTCAATACCTGAAATGTTAACACGAAGAAAAAGATTACTGATATGGTTTTTACAAAAAAAATTATTGTAACAAAACATTTATTTGGCCCTGCTTGAAAAAGAAGAACAAAAAAACACAAAAAAAAGTAAATTATGCTTGCTTAGAAGTTTGCCTGTGTGAAGATCAAACTGAGTGCATGTGTGTGTAGATGTGTGTACATGCAAACACATGTACTCTATGTGTGTCTGTATGCCTGAATGAGCAAAGGGGTGTAACTGTATTTTGTACAATGTAAATGCTTTCATACATATGACTATATATGAGAAGACATTTGTTTTGTTTTTGTTTTATTCTTTGGTGCATTTTGTTTCCACATTCTGTCACTGACACTCCAGGCACTCTACTGGTTTTTCTATATTTCATGTATGAGATGTTAATCATTGTAAGTTAAAGCATCGCACCTCTGGTTCCCACAGAGGTGGAACAGACTCTATTTATAGTCAAAGCTTGGTTTATAAAAGGGCATTTTCACAGCTATATTTTATTATTATTGCCTGATCGATGAATGCTAACCCAGCAATGCTTTTCACATCAGCTACTGTACATGCACGAGATGAGAGCTCTATCTGTATATAGGAGCGACAGCCTTCTGCAGCCCATCTAATGACCCTGAAGAGGATCGTGTAAATGTATCTGTATATTGTATAGCTAACACTGTTTGTTTAAAAAAAAAGCCTTATAGTTGTTTAAAAAAAAAAAAAAAAAAAAGTGCAGCAGCTAAGTACACACCAACCATGAGGTTTGTTTGGGGACAGAGCTCCACAATGTGACCCAACTGCCTGTGGCTTACGACCTTTCCCAGCTGCTCAAACATCAAATTTCCAGAGAGACACATGAACCCCGGCTGAAAATAACTCAGCATAGCACTGATAATATGAGAGAGTATCAAATAGTACAGACAGCTTCTGAATTCAGAATTCAGAAGTCGGCTTTTTGATCAAAGCTAACCCTCTATTGGCCTGTTGTGAAAGCCTGCCGTCTGATTGGTCAATTTTGAGCTCTGTCCCCTGCGATGTGAGGCTCTGTGCCCTTCTATGCAACTTACCAGGTGTACTGTTAGACCTGTCATGTAGACTGTAATCACTGCCTTTTAGACACTGTGAATTTTTTGGTACCCTATATTTTTGTATATTGTACATTATAAAGGATAATAAACCTTGATGCCAACGCACCCGGTGTGGCTAGTAAGCTCTGTTGGAGTTACAGTTTTGGGGAGGATTTGAATTTTTTTTTTTTTTTTTTTTTTAAAGGCTGACATTTGTGGTATTTTTAAACTGAAGGTGTCAATAAAGAGTTGAAGATGGTGCGGTCTGACCTCTCTGCAGATATCTATATATATCTTTCTCAGTGGTTTGTCCTACTCTCTGCCAGTTGGCTCCGGAGCTTCTTCAGCTGTGCAGGAGTGAATAAAGTCTGTGCCACTGTAAGTCAATAGAGTATGTCTCATGAAGATGTGTAAGGTTCAGTCAGAAAGACAGCTTCTCCCTTCTCTCCTCCTTTAATCATTACTCCATCTAAACCAAACACTACCTTGCCACTAATTAAAATTCAAAAGTTTCAAAAAGAGTGAACCCCCCTGGTTCACTCCATCCATCAGAAAGGCTAAAACTCCCCTCTCGTAAACACACAGGAGCCAATTACCCGACTTTGTGCTCTGCTGTCAACCAGCCCAAGGCTCATACTTTGGAATACGGTAATCACAAAAAGCGAATGTCTACACACTGTCTACACTTGTGGACAGTGTCTCTGCTCATAACAGTTTGTTGGCAGCTATTTGCAGAAATAGCACTTGAGAAATGAATAATAAGGTTAGTGTTCAACACTCTATCAACACTTCCCCTGAAGAGACCAACAACACGACATTTTATTTTATATCTGTTTAGTGATCAACTGTTGTAGCTGCTGCCTTTGAGCCATAAACATGGCTGTAGCAAGTCCATGTGCGACCTTGTCCTTGCTGCTGCACCTTCTGGTATGAATTGGTGGGACAGTGTGGAACGTGTTAGACCCTCCAGAAGCTCATCACTGACAGGGGAACTGAGGAGCTTGCAGAGGGGACTGGACTTCCTGACAGGGATACAAGTAATAAAAGTAAACAAAATTAACATTAGTCTTAGCCTTTATAAGAAACTATTTTTTCTCTAAATGTCTATACGGGCATATTAGAGATATGCTTCTACACGTTCGGACACGTGTCACTGAAGTGCATCCTTTCCCTTCATCCCCAGAACAAATGATTGCAGTGCTGGAATCCTTCACTGTATGAGAAGAGGGGAGATGGATGGCACAAATGAGCCAAGTAGTCAGGGTGTGTCCAGCAGAGTGCCTGTGGATCACTGCTGGTGCCAGTGGCCTAGACACCAGCACTCTATCATGACACCACAATGATTCTGCTGTTGTGCAGAATATCAAGATCAAAGCTGGAGAACAGCTACTATCACACAGGACAGGAAAAGACACTCAATGAAATCATAAAACATTCTGTGTGCACCCTCACATAAATAACTGAGTGTACGGTTTGTTTTTTACACAAGAGCAACTATATCATGGGCTGAGAGCAGCTCACCCCTCATCCCCTAAAACACGCACATGCACACAGATGTGTACACACGCACACAAGTTCACATGTTTCTACTGTGTATGTCCTTCTCATTCAGCCCAAGCTGCACCTCTCAATTAGAGAGAGCAGCCTCTATGCAGTTTTATTAATGGTCGCAGTGAAAGCATTAATCAGTTGGTATTCTGCTGACAGACAGATGCAATGATTGGCACTCTGGCAGGGAGCCAGAAGGAGGTCGCCAAGAGGAGGCTGTGGGCTGGAAAGAGGCCGCTCAGATAAAACAGTAGAGGAATACGGGCGGAGACGACGGCAAAGGACACGCGCTCGATTTTATAATTCACCCTCTGTGTGACAGTGAAGAATTAAAATGACAGTGAAAAGGAGACAGGGAAAACACTAGCTTTGGCTTTATGATGATCGCCAAGGGAGTAGGTTTGCTTAAGGATGGAAGTTTGGAGTAAAGTAATATTAGATCATTCCAATGTGATACAATCTCTCTCCAGGCTAGCAGTCAGGTTGGTAGCAGGAGTAAACATGATATGGTGGATATATGTATGTATGTGTTTAATTTCTGTCAAAAAAATCCCATTAAAATTTTACCATGACTAAAATGAATTTTTTTTATGCCTTACTGTACTATGACTTTTTAGCACCTTACTATAAAATTATGTTTATATGCCTTTATATACTATGGTGTTTTTATGCCTTATTATACTATGATGTTTTTGTGACTTGATATACAAAGTCATTTTTATGCAGTACTATACTTAGACGTTTTTAAGCCTTACTATACTATGATGTTTTCAGACGTTTTTATAGTTTACTATACCATAAAATGTTTCATGACATTTCATGCGTGTGCCTGTGCATTTACGTTTTTATGCCTTACTATACTATAACATTTTTTAATATTTTTAAACCTTATTATACTGTGACGTTTTTTTCATGTTTTTATGCCTTACTATACTATGATGTTTTTTCAAGTTTTTTTGGTTTACTATACGGTGAGGTTTTTTCACGTTTTTATGCCTTAATATACTATAACATTTTTCAATATTTTTAAACCTTACTATAGTGTGATGTTTTTTGATATTTTTAAGCCTTACTATAGTATGACTTTTTATGACATATTATGCCATACTATATACTTATGTCGTTTTTTAATTCCTTTCTATACTATTACGTTTTTATGAAGTTTTGTGCCTTACTATATTATGAGGTTTTCACGCCTTACTATATTATGAAATTTTTTGACATTTTTATGCCTTACTATAATATAACATTTTATGACGTTTTTATGCCTTGTTATACTATGACATTTTTGGACGTTTTTATGCCTTTCTATACTATGATTTTTTGTGACATATTATGCCTTACTATACTATGACGTTTTTATGCCTTACTATACTATGAAGTTTTTTGGTATTTTCATGCCTTACTATACTATGACGTTTTTATAGCTCACTATACTATTACGTTTTTTTCACGTTTTTAGGCAATACTATACTGTGACTTTTTATGCAATATTATGCCTTACTATACTATGACTTTTTGGACATATTATGCCTTACTATACTATGACGTTTTTTGATATTTTTATACTATGATGTTTTTTGACGTTTTATGCCTTACTATACTATGACGTTTTTTGACGTTATTATGCCTTACTATACTATGACGTTTTTGGACATTTTTATGCCTTTCTATACTATGACTTTTTATAACATATTTTGCCTTACTATACTATAACTTTTGTTTAATATTTTTATACTATGATGTTTTTTGACGTTTTTATGCCTTACTATACAATGACGTTTTTTCACGTTTTTAAGCCTTACTATATTATGACTTTTTATGACGTATGATGCCTTACTATACTATGACGTTTTTTGATATTTTTATGCCTTACTATACTATGACGTTTTTTGACATTTTTATGCCTTACTATATCATGACTTTTTATGACATATTATGCCTTACTATACTATGATGTTTTTTGATGTTTTTATGCCTTACTATATTAACACATTTTTTTCACGTTTTTATGCCTTACTATACTTTGATGTTTTTTGACGTTTTTATACCTTACTATACTATGACGTTTTTTCATGTTTTTATGCCTTACTATATCATGACTTTTTATGACATATTATGCCTTACTATACTATGATGTTTTTTGATGTTTTTATGCCTTACTATACTATGACGCTTTTTTGATATTTTTATGCCTTACTATATATGTTTTTTCACGTTTTTATGCCTTACTATACTTTGATGTTTTTTGACGTATTATGCCTTACTATACTATGACGTTTTTTCATGTTTTGATGCCTTACTATACTGTGATATTTTTTGACATATTATGCCTTTCTATACTATGACCTTTTTTGATGTTTTTATGCCTTAATATACTATGACGTTTTTTGACATTTTTATGCCTTATTATAATATGACTTTTTTTAAATATTTATGCCTTACTATACTATGATGTTTTTTTCAAGTTTTTATGCCTTACCATGCTGTGACGTTTTTTGATGTTTTTATGCCTTAGTTTACTATGACGTTTTTTGACATTTTTATGCCTTATTATAATATGACTTTTTTGACGTTATTATGCCTTACTATACTATTACGTTTTTTGATATTTTTTTGCCTTACTATACTATGACGTTTTTATGCCTTACTATACTATGATGTTTTTTGGCGTTTTTATGCCTTACTATACTATGAAGTTTTTTGGCGTTTTTATGCCTTACAATACTATGACCTTTTATAACATATTATGCCTTACTATACTATAACATTTGTTTATGATTTTAAGCCTTACTATACTATGACTTTTTTTGATATTTTTATGCCTTACTATACTATGACTGTTTATGACATATTATGCCTTACTATGCTATGACTTTTTTTGATATTTTTATACTATGATGTTTTTTGACGTTTTTATGCCTTCCTATACTATGACGTTTTTTGACGTTTTTATGCCTTACTATACTGTGATGTTTTTGGACATTTTTATGCCTTTCTATACTATGACTTTTTTATGCCTTACTATACTATGACGTTTTTATGCCTTACTATACTATGAAGTTTTTTCATGTTTTGATGCCTTACTATACTATGATGTTTTTTGATATTTTTATGCCTTACTATACTGTGATGTTTTTTGATATTTTTATGCCTTACTATACTGTGACTTTTTATGACATATTATGACTTACTATACTATGACGTTTTTATGCCTTACTATACTATGACTTTTTATGATATTTTTATGCCTTACTATACTATGACGTTTTTTTCACATTTTTGGACTTTACTATATCATGACGTTTTTTGACATTATTATGCCTTATTATACTATGACGTTTTTATGCCTTACTATACTATGACGTTTTTTGCGTTTTTATGCCTTACTATACTATGACGTTTTTTGACATTTTTATGCCTTACTATACTATGACGTTTTTATGCCTTACTATACTATGACGTTTTTCGACATTATTATGCCTTACTATACTATGACGTTTTTATGCCTTACTATACTATGACGTTTTTTGACGTTTTTATGCCTTACTATACTATGACGTTTTTATGCCTTACTATACTATGACGTTTTTTTCACGTTTTTATGCCTTACTATACTATTACGTTTTTTGATATTTTTATGACGTGCTATAGTTGTGTTTCTATGCCTTACTATACTATGACATTTTTGGCATTTTTGGGCCTCACCATACTATGACGTTTTTTGACGTTTTTATGCCTTAATTTACTATGACGTTTTTGACGTTTTTATGCCTTACTATACTATGACGTTTTTATCACATTTTTGGACTTTAATATATCATGACGTTTTTTGACATTATTATGCCTTATTATACTATGACGTTTTTATGCCTTACTATACTATGACGTTTTTTGACATTTTTATGCCTTACTATACTATGACGTTTTTATGCCTTACTATACTATGATGTTTTTTGGCGTTTTATGCCTTACTATACTATGACGTTTTTTACAATTTTATGCACCTTACTATACTATGACGTTTTTATGCCTTACTATACTATGACGTTTTTTTCACATTTTTATACCTCACTATACTATTACGTTTTTGATATTTTTATGACTTACTATAGTTGTGTTTCTATGCCTTACTATACTATGACGTTTTCTGGCATTTTTAGGCCTCACCATACCATGACGTTTTTTGACATTTTTATGCCTTACTATACTATGACGTTTTTTTTATATATTTATGCCTTATTATACTATGACGTTTTTTTCACGTTTTTATACCTTATTATACTATGACTTTTTATGACGTATGATGCCTTACTCTACTATGATGGTTTTTGACATTATTATGCCTTACTATACTATGACGTTTTTATGCCTTACTATACTATGATGTTTTTTGCGTTTTTATGCCTTACTATACTATGACGTTTTTTGATATTTTTATGCCTTACTATACTATGACGTTTTTATGCCTTACTATACTATGACGTTTTTTGACGTTATTATGCCTTACTATACTATGACGTTTTTATGCCTTACTATACTATGACGTTTTTTTCACGTTTTTATGCCTTACTATACTATTACGTTTTTTGATATTTTTATGACGTGCTATAGTTGTGTTTCTATGCCTTACTATACTATGACGTTTTTTGGCATTTTTAGGCCTCATCATACTATGACGTTTTTTGACATTTTTATGCCTTACTATACTATGACGTTTTTTTAATATATTTATGCCTTACTATACTACGACGTTTTTTTACGTTTTTATGCCTTACTATACTATGACGTTTTTTGACGTTTTTATGCCTTACTATACTATGACGTTTTTTGACATTTTTATGCCTTACTATGCTATGACGTTTTTATGCCTTACTATACTATGACGTTTTTTTCACGTTTTTATGCCTTACTATACTATTACGTTTTTTGATATTTTTATGCCTTACTTTAGTTGTGTTTCTATGCCTTACTATACTATGACGTTTTTTGGCATTTTTATGCCTATTATACTATGACGTTTTTGACGTTTTTATGCCTTACTATACTATGATGTTTTTGACGTTTTTATGCCTTACTATAGTATGACGTTTTTCGACATTATTATGCCTTACTATACTATGACGTTTTTATGCCTTACTATACTATTAAGTTTTTTGATATTTTTATGCCTTACTATACTATGACGTTTTTCTGCCTTACTATACTATGATGTTTTTTGGCGTTTTTATACCCTACTATACTATGACGTTTTTTACAATTTTATGCGCCTTACTATACGATGACGTTTTTATGCCATACTATACTATGACGTTTTTTTCACGTTTTTATACCTTACTATACTATTACGTTTTTGATATTTTTATGACTTACTATAGTTGTGTTTCTATGCCTTACTATAATATGACGTTTTTTG
>NW_019524958.1:169892-171499 GCF_002814215.2 Seriola lalandi dorsalis | reverse complement strand
CTAATGGCATATGCCGAGGAGGATGATGGGTGGCAAGTGGTTCGCCGTGGGAGAAGGGGTCGCTTCCGTGGGCGAAACTGGGACCATCGACCCCAAGACCGAAGTTGGTCTTCTTGGGACCGGGGAGGGATGGGTACCAGGGGGAAGGCCCGTGCATTTCCCGACCCTCAATGGAGGGGACGGGCTAACCCTCTGCCTAACCAGCCTGTGCCGCCTTTTGGTGGCTCATCCTTCCCCCGTCCACCTCCCCTACAACCGAGATACAGGGGAACACAAACAAGGTCGTATGCTGATGTCGTACGACAAGCCAATCCCGGACGGGATGGCAATGATTGGACTTTTGGCCGGGGTTTTTCTCGGAATTTGCAACAGGGGAGATACTACCAGCCTAGGAGAGACCAACAGTCCGCACCTACAGATCCAAAATTTGGAAAACTGGTGCGTCAACTAAAGAAGGTGATCAAAATCGTTCACCATTTGCAGAATGTCACGGAGGACACTGGCAAGCCGCAACCCCAAATGATCTCCCGGATGGTAGAGGTCTTGGCCACCATGATAAAACCGGCAGCCCCTAACTCTAACACCATGGACATGATTGTGGGAAATGCCAAAAATTGGGGCCACACCACTTTGATTATTCTGCAGAACCATTATAAAGCAGCCTTGGAGGAGACTCTCAAGGACCTGAGCCAGGACCCAGGTCTTGATTGGAGAGCTGCCTTTGAAGTGGCGACTAGGTGGGCACGGAGAAACCTACCACGCTTGCCACGGGATGTGGTGGATCATGCAGAGGCCTTAGTGATGACGGTCATGGGATCAAAGGCACAGGGTCCACAAAACACAAACCCACAAGAAGAACAACAAACACAGGAAACACTGGGACTCACGAGACGTCGACGTGTAAGGGAGGATCCCTCTCAGGTGGAATTTTTGGAGGAAGTTGTTACACCACACCCACAAATAACAAACCAATCGAGGGGAGAACAACAAACAACACGTCCAAACACAAGGGATGAGTCCTCTCAAGTGGAACCTCTGGAGGGATTGCTGGTACCACACTCACCGAACACAAATCCACCAGGGAAGGTACAACAAACACAACAAACACAAACAATGGGAAATCAACAAGGACGAACAGAGGAGACACCACAACCAACAAGACACCAACCGACCAGAAAGGATCCACCTGAAATTGAGGTATTGGGGGAAGGGATTTTGGAAGGGCCTTCTGGATCTGCACCTCAACAGCCTCCTAAAGAACAGAGAATCCAGAGAAGGGATCAGGGCCGTCGATCCTTTGAGGAGGGAGACCAACCATGTCTGGACAAAACACCTACCTTGGCTCCTACTAGGGTCAGTGTAGTTAGAGCGCAAGTCCTCAGGGATTCAATGCAGGAGGACTCATGGATGGGGGGGGATTCAGTAAATCTGGGGGAGGCAGTTCTTCAGAATTTAGGAACCAGCCAGGCCTCTACCCCACAGCAGCCCCCCAAATTTGGACCAACCAGACACATCAGAACCAATCGTAAACTGATTGATTGGACTTTGTCGGTATCCAAAAAATGGCTAATCATCGGAGATTCAAATTTATCCAGATTGCCACTCCA
>NW_019524958.1:163349-165301 GCF_002814215.2 Seriola lalandi dorsalis | reverse complement strand
TTTTTTTTACTAATTTTTAATTTTAATATTTATTTACCCTGTAAATAATTTTATATGGTGACTAATTTAATTATGATTTATGAATTACAACTATTTATATATATTTTACGAACGGCTGGTGCCGTTCAAGTCTTTATTTTATTGCATGCCCTAATTTTATAGCACTTTTTGTTCACATAGGAGAGGAGTAATATTATTTTAAAAGATTGAAAGAAAATAAGAAATGGAATATAAGAGCCGCCTGCATTTTTTTAACTTCCTTTAAAAATACAGGAACCCTTTAGATTAAAAACTATTTTTAAAAAAAACACATAACAAATTAGGGAACTTATGTTGTATGACAATTTTTTCAATTTAATGTTTAACTTATTAATGGTACTAGACCTTTTTTGTTAAAAACTAAAATTTAATTTATTTATCACATACAGATACCGCGAGCATGTAAAATGAAAATGTATTTTACTAACTGTGTTTCTAAATTTTTAAGCACTTTTTTATAGCACTTATATTATTGTATTTAGTGTGATTTTTTTCATACATTTTATATAAATTGCATGTTTCTTTTATATATTTTAATCATTACTAACCCTGTTTTGTCTTATTTTTATCTTAGTGCTTGTATGGTTTAATAGCGGTATCTCTATGTTACATATTTAAAAAAATTTTTTTACTTATAATTCTACTTATTAATTGATTTCTTTTCTTTTTTTTTTTAAATTAATTTTATTCTTATTGGAGAAATTGTCATTTTAACATATTTTATTCCCCTTTTATCCAACAGTTGGGAGAGTATATGGCAGTCAGGAGAATTTTATAATAAACAAAACTCCCGCTGCCTCCCTGTGTTAAAGGTCCATTTCCTGTCTTTTAATTTTTTTAACTTATTTATTTGTTTTTTTATTCTTTTATCAATTTTTTATTTTATTATATATTTTTGTTTTTACTCATGTAAGGATATTTGAACCATGTACAAATGGTTTTAATAAAAGAAAATCCCAGTGTTTTTAACATCCATGATATCCTTGTGCCAGAGCTCCTCACAACACTCTTCAGAGTGTTGTGTTTTACCCCAACCTAACCTCCATACTTACCTTTACCTAACCCTAATTTTAACTAGACCCCACTTACCTTTCATAACCCTAACCATAATATAAATACTTACCTTTTTCTTAACACCTGAAAAAAGAAAAGAAACATCTCCATAATTCTCAATCTTAATTTTAAATCTATACTTACCTTTTATGAAAAATTAAAAACAAAATCTAAATCTGATATATTGAAAAATAACTATTAATAGTTTTAGCGTTTCAGATATATAAAATAAAAAAATATATGGATATTTTCATTGTTTAGGGGATAGTTTTAAGTTAAGTTTCCTTAAATCACAATTGTAAATAGTTTTAAGAAGTTCATGTGATGTTTATGTGTTTAAAAACAATTCTAAAAAATATTGTATTATCTGTAATGTATGTCAAAACATAATGTTGTCATTTATTTTGTTATTTAAACCCAATTTATATAAAAATTCGAAGTGTACATAGTTAATAAGGGGATTTTCAATGGTCCCTACGTTACGAAACATTACGAAAGGTGAGACGAAAGTGGGCGGGATCCAGTAATGCTTTAAAAGAAAGGGAGGGAGGGAGCAGGAGCTCACTTTCCTTTTGACTTTCGAAGAGGCAACATAACTGTAGAGGAAAGAAAAAAGAGAATTGTTAACTGTATTAGCTAGGTGTGCATGGCCTGAAGAAGACCTGTAGAGGTCGAAACGTTGCCTGAGCACACCATTTTTTTTGTAAATCTTTTATTTTATTTTACTTTTTGATATATTGTTTCATTTTTTGATATAATAATAAAAATATTTAAATTGAAGAAAAGAATTAATCATTTTTTACTTACCTTTTTTGAAAAAAACAACAAAAAAACAAAAACAACAACAACAATGGATGACT
>NW_019524958.1:162801-163329 GCF_002814215.2 Seriola lalandi dorsalis | reverse complement strand
ATTAAAAGATTATCTCTCCTCCCCATTTTATCTCCCTTATGTTATTAAAGTTTTTACCCCTCTTGTGTCTTTTACTATTTTCTCCCTCTTCCTTACCCACATGATCTTCATTTTTATTTATTTATGTCTTTTGATCTTATTTATTTAATTAAAAAAATTTTTTTTTTTTTTTTTAAAAAAAGAAAATCCTTTTAGTCTTTTATTTTTTTATTTATTTATTTATTTATTTATTTTTTATTTTTTTTATTTTTTTATTTATTTATTTATTTATTTATTTTTTTATTTTATTTTATTTTGACAAGCCACCTGCCAAAGAAGAGGAACTGCATCAGAGGAATTTTCCACGACAGGAAGTCACATGACAAACAGGACCCAACCATGACGAAGCACTCTCAAGCCCCACCCCAAACATTTCATTTGAATCTACCTGTCAGGCAGGTGGCTTGCAAATCTCCTGAGGAAGCCGTGATATGGCGAAACGTTGAGATCTCTTGTTTTATTGTTTTATATTAATTTATGGCAAACGTG
>NW_019524958.1:161589-162781 GCF_002814215.2 Seriola lalandi dorsalis | reverse complement strand
GCCTTTGAAGTACTTCCAAATTCTCATTTTTACTTCCAGATTCTTATCTATGGGCATCATGGTAGATGAGAATTTGGAAGCTTTTCTGTCATGATATGTCATTATTATATGTGCCTATAGTTATGCTGCCACCTGTGTTTGATGCAGCTCTCTCTTCGCTTCCAAATGAACTAGGATTCAGCTCAATGTCTGCTTTGGTCTTTGAAATATCAGCTTTTGAAATTACTTCCACATTCTTATCTATTGTCATCATGGTAGATGAGAATTTGGAAGCTTTTCTCTCACTTGATAACTCATCATGACATGTGCCTATACTGATACTGCCAACTGTGTTTGATGCAGCCCTCTATTAGCTTTCAAATGAACTAGGATTCAGCCCAATGTCTGCTTTGGTCTTTGAAATATGAGCTTTTGAGATTACTTTGTAATTTCAAAGAATCCATAATTTTGAAATCTGTAATATTTCAAATTTCATTCAGTAGACCAGAATCTGGAATCTCCATAGATTGAAATTTGTAATTTTTGTCAATTTTTGTATTTTAAAAGAATCAGCAACTGAAACAATGTTAACTTTCTAATAGGCCATTTATTACAAATATACCTGTTTACTTTTATTGTTTTTTGAAAAGCAAATAAATATCGACCTGTATCTCTTATTTGTCTTTTTTGTGTTGTATAAAATACAAAAAAAAGGTAATTGAATATGTGACTTTTTCCCCAATACAAAGCTCTATTTTCAATAGAAAATAAACTATTCAGTGTTACATTGGAAGAACCAAACAAACATCAGGGCACAACCCATGAAGATCCAAAATGTTACAAAACAGCTACATCCAAAATGTTACAATAAATGTTACTTGCTCTTAGAAATGTTTTTCACCCAAAACAAATGTTACCATAGACATCAACCAGATTCCATGTACTGAACAACAAAATCCTTGAAATAGATAAACCTATATTTCAATGTAGAAATACAAAAGTATTCTCAATAAACAAAAACAAACAAATTGGTCTCAAAATGTTTCAAGGAAGCCTGTGAGTTTGCAAACAAACATGTGCATGCTCAACAATTATTTCACTTCACTTGATTTGTCATCCAGTCACAGAGGCAGATATGTCAGTCATTGTCTCATAGACATTTTCCACTTCACATATTCCACACATAATTTCATAGACTTCAGACTTCCTTTTG
>NW_019524958.1:157476-157826 GCF_002814215.2 Seriola lalandi dorsalis | reverse complement strand
TTGGAAGTACTTTGAGACTCAATATCTCATTATTATATCTACCTACAGTGATGCAACCACGTGTCTTTGATGCAGCAATCTGTAAGCTTGCACATGGGCCTGGAATCAGCCTTCTACCCAGCTCTCTCTTTGAAATATGAGCCTTTGAAGTACTTCCAAATTCTCGTCTAATAGACGAGAATCTGGAAGTAAAAAGTGAGAATTTGGAAGTACTTTGAGGCTTAATATCTCATTATTAGATGTTCCTAGAGGGATGCAATCATATGACTTTGATGCAGCAATCTGTAAGCTTGCACATGGGCTTGGAATCAGCTTTCTACCCAGTTCTGTCTTTGAAATATGAGCCTTTG
>NW_019524958.1:156551-157456 GCF_002814215.2 Seriola lalandi dorsalis | reverse complement strand
ATTCTTATTGGAGAAATTGTCATTTTAACATATTTTATTCCCTTTTTATCCAACAGTTGAGAGTGTATATGGCAGTCAGGGGAATTTTATAATAAACAAAACTTCCGCTGCCTCCCTGTGTTGAAGGTCCATTCCCTGTCTTTTAATTTTTTTACTTATTTATTTGTTTTTTATTCTTTTATCAGTTTTTTATTTTATTATATATTTTTGTTTTTACTCATGTAAGGATATTTTAACCATGGACAAATGGTTTTAACAAAAGAAAATCCCAGTGTTTTTTAACATCCATGATAACCTTGTGCCAGAGCTCCTCACAACGCTCTTCAGAGTGTTGTGTTTTAACCCGAACCTAACCCTAACCCTTTATTTTGACCCATTAAGATGTATTGGACCCGGAAGATGGTGGTGTCTTTGAAGAGGATAATTTCTTGGAAGGGAGTGACCTACATGGCTGGGGTTGAGATATGTTACTCACATTGAAGAGTCGAGTCCGTAGACACCTCATTTGGGTACTTTTGACAAACTTTTTTTTTGGCCCATTTAGATGTATTGGACCCGGAAGATGGTGGTGTCTTTGAAGAGGATAATTTCTTGGAAGGGAGTGACCTACAGGGCTGGGGTTGAGATATGTCACTCAGATTGAAGAGCTGAGTCCGTATACACCTCATCTGGATACTTTTGACAAAGTTTTTTTTTTGGCCCATAAAGATGTATTGGACCCGGAAGAAGGTGGTATCTTTGAAGAGGATAATTTCTTGGAAGGGAATCACCTACAGGGCTGGGGTTGAGATATGTTACTCAGATTGAAGAGCCGAGTCCGTAGACACCTGAGTTGGGTACTTTTGACAAACTTTTTTTGGGGCCCATTTAGATGCATTGGACCCGGAAGATGGTGGTGTCTTTGA
>NW_019524958.1:155544-156531 GCF_002814215.2 Seriola lalandi dorsalis | reverse complement strand
TGGCTATTAATTAAACTATGGAACTAACATGATTATGAATATCATTTCAACATGTATAACACTAATCCACTCACTCTAAATTTCAGGGGGCATAAACAAGTTCGAAAGGCTCTCCACAGCTGGGGTAACTGGCATCCTCTCTGCTGGGGTTTCCTGAACGTACTCGGGGCTCTGAGGGCTTCGGGGCTCAGGGTAACACCCTGTGTTATCCACAGCTGGGGATTCCTGAACCCACTCGGGGCTCTGAGGGCTTCCGGGCTCAGGGTCACACCCTGTGTTATCCACAGGTGGGACTTCCTGAAACCACTCGGGGCCCGGAGGGCTTCCGGGCTCAGGGTCACACCCTGTGTTCTCCAAAGCTGGGGTTTCCAGAAGGGACTCGGGGCCCTGAGGGCTTCGGGGCTCAGGGTCACACCCTGTGTTGTCCAAAGCTGGGGTTTCCAGAAGGGACTCGGGGCCCTGAGGGCTTCGGGGCTCAGGGTCACACCCTGTGTTCTCCAAAGCTGGGGTTTCCAGAAGGGACTCGGGGCCCTGAGGGCTTCGGGGCTCAGGGTCACACCCTGTGTTCTCCAAAGCTGGGGTTTCCAGAAGGGACTCTGGGCCCCGAGGGCTTCGGGGCTCAGGGTCACACCCTGTGTTATCAACAGCTGGGGCTTCCTGAACCCACTCAGGGCTCTGAGGGCTTCCGGGCTCAGGGTCACACCCTGTGTTATCCACAGGTGGGACTTCCTGAACCCACTCGGGGCCCTGAGGGCTTTGGGGCTCAGGGTCACACCCTGTGTTCTCCAAAGCTGGGGTTTCCAGAAGGGACTCGGGGCTCTGAGGGCTTTGGGGCTCAGGATCACACCCTGTGTCATCAACAGCTGGGGTCTCTGGCATGCCCTCAGGTGTCTGCCGTTCGAGAAATAGGTTTTCTGGCAGGGAATGGGCTGCATTCATTTTCTTAAAATAATAATCTGCAATAGGTTGTTTCAACTTGTCAACAGT
>NW_019524958.1:153438-155524 GCF_002814215.2 Seriola lalandi dorsalis | reverse complement strand
ACATTGGCCACATTTTCCTTTGTCATGTTGGTGAGGACAATGGATCTGTGCCCAGTGAGGATGCAGAGGTAGCCCATGATGTATCCCATAACCTTGCAGTGCTCATTGAGCAGAGTTCCATCGCGGGCTAAGCTTTCTACAGTATGAGAAATACACAGATTGTTAAGAATGTCAGCTACTGAAGAAGAGAGAACACAACATAAATAATAGAGTCTACTGACTGAACAGTTGAGGAATTCTTGTCCTGGCAATCCTCATGAACTACTTCTCCTGGACTGCTTCAAGCTGATTGGCTATGAAAAAAGTGTGACATGCACCAATTGATTTATGAGGCTCCAAGTCCAACTAAATTCAGATGACAAAATATATTTAGGACATACAATTACACTTTTAGATAGTACATATTATCAGGCTGAAAGACAGTGAAAATATTTACCTGTCTTCTCGCGCAACACCTTCTGCCGGTGAACAACCACTTTTTTGTGGACGTCAGCCTGGAGCCTCTTAATTTTATAGAGGATTTTTGTTAAGTCTCTGGACTTGAGCTTACTGCTTCCTTGGAAACAGTTTTCAACATGTTTGAAGAACATGATGACATTGGTCATCATGCTTTTTACTGTAGTTGGTGCGTACCCCTTCTTAGCCAGGTAAGTTGGCCACCTATGGGAAAATGTAAGGTGTTACAAGTGACTAAATCTCACTTCTAGTTCCACCACCAGATTCCACATTCCACATTCCACATTCCAACCTCCAAATTTTAATTTATTTTAAAACATCATAGATTATAATTTGGAATTCACAGATAATATTTTGTATTTGTAAGTATTTTGTGCCTGGATATGTATTAAAATTATTGTTTTTAGGTCAAGAAAAATATAACAGAAAAAGTACTTACGCACGTAACTTGTCCATTTGGTTAAGGAACCTTAGATCGTGAGATACGGAGCTGGAAGGTAGGCCAGCAGCCATGTAGAGGCAGAAGCGAAGAGCATGACTGGAAGACTGCCGTGCGTTGTCCTTGTCCTTGGCTCCCACCCGTGGCCCCTGGCGAAACTTGCAGAAGTCATCAATAATTTTGTCTGCAGTAAAAAGAATAATAAAAGAGTAAATATTAATTGTATAACCCCCCCCCAAGAAAAACCAAAGAAAGGTGAAAAAGGGAAAAATTAAATAACCATAATTGTCTCTCTCCCTCAAGTTGCAATTGAAAAGGAAAGGAAAACTTACTATATAAATACTGATCCTTTTTTCCCTTGCAGACTTTTTCCCCTTTCTGAGCTGATAGAGGTGCTCCATGTGGTGTGTAGGGTGTCCTTGGATGTGTTGTCAACAAACGATTCACCTTCTGCTCCAGCTGCTGCAGCCTGGAATCAAACTGCTCCAAGTAGGAGTTGCACTTGCATGTGCATAACTGAAGCCCACGGTCAGAACTCAGGGGATCGATGGATTCAGGCAGAGTCGTGCAAGGGTGACTCTTTCTCAAAGAAGAGTCTCTGGAAGCATAGTTGTGGGTCTCAATAACAGAGATTGAAGGAGGCTGTTGACCCTGAGTCATGGAGGAATGACTGGAAGAGGCGTTGTGGGCCTCAGAAACAGAGACGGAAGTAGGCTGTTGAATCTGAGTAAAGCTGTGGGACACAAGGGTAGAAAGGAGTGGCCGAGAAGGATTTTGTAGATCCGAGTCACTGGAGGAAGCTACCTTTTCATCACTCCTCACATTATGTCCAAGATTTTTGGGGGTGGAACATCTTGGGATGTACTCGATTCCAGTGCAAGGGCCATCATCATCACAGGACGAATCAGCACTCAACTCAAGGTGCAAGTCAATCTCGTCATGGCACTCCGTTACCTCTATTTCCTGGCACTGTTCCTTGTCAATGGGGTCCTCCATCATGTCCTCACCAACAGGCGGAATTTCATTCTCTATAATAAAGTATAATTGATTTAAATTGGAAACTAAAACCCTGTGGTTCCAAATTCAGTATATAGCATATCATTTTTGTTTGCAACACAAAAGCCCTAACAAAATTACACAGTAACAAGCTCAATTTACTCACTCAATGTTATTTCTGTACAGAACCACACA
>NW_019524958.1:151517-153183 GCF_002814215.2 Seriola lalandi dorsalis | reverse complement strand
GGAAAGGCCCACCCCTGTTGTGTGTTTCACATCCTTTGTCTGTTGTGGGGTCGGCGTCTTACCTTTTGTCTCTTGCAGGTATTGGCACCGACCCCCTTGAAGTGTGAAGTTAAGAGGTCTAGCCAACACAATTTAAAATACAAAAGGGTTTGAATATTGATGGTAAAGTGAGAGGTTGGGTGTCTCAGGTAGTTGAAATGCAGAGGAATTCAATCTACTAATACAATTAAAAGTCTGATATCTTGGTGAGAAGGTGGGAGGTTGGATATCTTACAAAGAAGTTGAAATTACAATTACACATGTCATAAAGTTATCAGTTACACCTGAGAATGCAATACTCTTCAATAGCGCTGTTTTCTTGTTTCCAGCGCCTAAATCGGCTCTTTTCTTCATTAAAGCTGTCTGTGTGTCTCCAAAATCTCAGCATTCACATTTGTTGGGATTTTTCTACACAGAACATTTCAGGATAAGTTTTCCTGTCTATTTGAGTAGCATTCATGAAGAATATGATGGATTTCATGTTTACATGTCATAAAGTTATCAGTTACACCTGAGAATGCAATACTGTTCAATAGCCCTGTTAAGCATCAGGATCGGCTCTAATTCCTCGTTAGAAGCTTTCTCTGTGTCTGAGAACTGAGTTTTTCTCACTCGTTGTCCTGTCTATACAGAACATTTCAGGATAAGTTTTCCTGTCTATTTGAGTAGCATTCATGAAGAATATGATGGATTTCATGTTTACATGTCATAAAGTTATCAGTTACACCTGAGAATGCAATACTGTTCAATAGCGCTGTTTTCACGTTTCCAGCGCCTAAATCGGCTCTTTTCCTCGTTAAAGCTGTCTGTGTGTCTACAAAATCTCAGCATTCACATTTGTTGGGATTTCTACACAGAACATTTCAGGATAAGTTTTCCTGTCTATTTGAGTAGCATTCATGAAGAATATGATGGATTTCATGTTTACATGTCATAAAGTTATCAGTTACACCTGAGAATGCACTGTTTTAACGTTTCCAGCGCCTAAATCGGCTCTTTTCCTCGTTAAAGCTGTCTGTGTGTCTCCAAAATCTCAGCATTCACATTTGTTGGGATTTCTACACAGAACATTTCAGGATAAATTTTCCTGTCTATTTGAGTAGCATTCATGAAGAATATGATGGATTTCATGTTTACATGTCATAAAGTTATCAGTTACACCTGAGAATGCAATACTGTTCAATAGCGCTGTTTTCACGTTTCCAGCGCCTAAATCGTCTCTTTTCCTCGTTAAAGCTGTCTGTGTGTCTCCAAAATCTCAGGATTCACATTTATTGGGATTTCTACACAGAACACTTCAGGATAAGTTTTCCTGTCTATTTGAGTAGCTTTCATGAAGAATATGATGGATTTAATGCTTACATGTCATAAAGTTATCAGTTACACCTGAGAATGCAATCCTGTTCTTTGTAGAAATCCCACTAAATGTGAATGCTGAGATTTTGGAGAAACACAGACAGCTTTAACGAGGGAAAGAGCCGAATTAGACGCTGGAAACGTGGAAACAGCGCTTTTCAACAGTATCGCATTCTAAGGTGTAGCTGATAACTTTATGACATGTAAACATGAAATCCATCATATTCTTCATGAATGCTACTCAAATAGACAGGAAAACTTATCCTGAAGT
>NW_019524958.1:147875-151497 GCF_002814215.2 Seriola lalandi dorsalis | reverse complement strand
TCATCACAGGACGAATCAGCACTCAACTCAAGGTGCAAGTCAATCTCGTCATGGCACTCCGTTACCTCTATTTCCTGGCACTGTTCCTTGTCAATGGGGTCCTCCATCATGTCCTCACCAACAGGCGGAATTTCATTCTCTATAATAAAGTATAATTGATTTAAATTGGAAACTAAAACCCTGTGGTTCCAAATTCAGTATATAGCATATCATTTTTGTTTGCAACACAAAAGCCCTAACAAAATTACACAGTAACAAGCTCAATTTACTCACTCAATGTTATTTCTGTACAGAACCACACAAGATAAGTTTTCCTGTCTATTTGAGTAACATTCATAAAGAATATGATAGATGTCATGCTTACATGTCATAAAGTTATCGGTTACACCTGAGAATGCAATACTGTTCAATAGCGCTGTTTAAAGTGCTCTCAGCCCTAATTCTTATAGTTGGATAGAAAATTGATTAGGATATGAGAATGTAAAAATACCATATTCAGTGGTAATTCCTATGTCCAATGAGGACACCATGGGAAGTTCAAGATTTGAAGAACGCAGTTCAGCAAGCTCCTTCACGATGGCTGCTCTCTTGGCTGTCTTCATAATTGGTTCTCGTTCCTATTGACATAAAATGTATTTTTATTGAAACATTAAGCTAACTTAAGATGGACAAAACATTAGATTTACAACAGATTTTACCTGTGTTTTGAATATACTTACCTGTGCTGAGATATTGTGTTTATCTTGCAGGTGTTTGTCCAGGCGGACCAACCCTGTCTTCCCACATAATATGCAGTCCAAGCTTGTCGTAGCTCTGTGGTAAGAAATGAAAAATTAATCAAAGCTGCAAGCAGCAATGAATAGGACCTTGTGCTCCTGCACCCTGCGGGTGAGCTCACAGCATGCCAGACAAATTAGCTGCACATCGCCAGACACTATGCTCAAGAGTTGACATGAATCAAGCAGACCATGTGGCAACAGATAATATGTTAAACAATAAATTATGATGTTACATGTGGCCATAAGGTTGCGCTAACTATAACGAAATATGCAGATGTGTTCGGTGGGGACTCTTATGATATATATATTAGGCCAGGCACTAACAAGTCCTGGAAGACTATGCAAATAAGATAACGGGATATTGATGCATGATTACGAAAAAATATTAATAAATATTCACTTACCGTGCATTCCCATACTTCTGGAGAAGCTTCAACTCCATTTTATTTGGGATTGTGTGGGACAAAGTTAGGTGTTGTTTTAAATTCTTGTAGTTGCCGAAACAAATTCCGCATAATTTTCCACTCTGTAGATAATCAAAAATAACACACCAAATTAATGCTATGCATTCTTATCATACTAACATAAAGGACACTCTGCATTGATATCTACTCACCATCTTGCCAAACAGGTAATGAAATGTAGTGTTCCGGAATGTGGTGGTTTGCGAATCACTCCAATTGCATGCTAGGTGGTATAGGCAGAAACAACACACAACAACAAATTAGCTTAAAAACATATGAATTAGCTAGCTAGCTAACCGGATTCATGTTCAATATTTTGATCTATGTATTCAGTGACACAGGAAGCCCAAAATTTGATCTATTTGACATAGATTGAAATTTGGAAATAAATTCGAAAATTCCACATTTACATCTATATCATAATGTTTTCATGTGCTACAGATAACACAATAAAAAAATATTTTTTTATAGCTCAAAAGTGCTTTAAACCACTGATAAAAGTTACACTGGTATGTCACACACTGAAGTAATGCAAAAACAACCAAGCTTCGACACTTTTTGTAGGAGAAAAAACGATAAATTACAGAGCTAACTTTTACTCACCATGCAGTAAATGCTCCTGCTGCTGCTGCACTTACTACTTCCTGTTGACACAGGAAGCCCAAATTTTGATCTACTTGACATAGATTGAAATTTGGAAATAAATTCGAAAAATCCACATTTACATCTATATCATAATGTTTTCATGTGCTACAGATAACACAATAAAAAAGTATTTTTTTAAAGCTCAAAAGTGCTTTAAACCACTGATAAAAGTTACACTGGGAGGTCACACACTGAAGTAATGCAAAAACAACCAAGTTTCGACACCTTTTGTAGGAGAAAAATCGATAAATTACAGAGCTAACTTTTACTCACCATGCAGTAAATGCTCCTGCTGCTGCTGCACTTACTACTTCCTGTTGAAACAGGAAGCCCAAATTTTGATCTACTTGACATAGATTGAAATTTGGAAATAAAATCGAAAAATCCACATTTACATCTATATCATAATGTTTTCATGTGCTACAGATAGCACAATAAAAAAGTGTTTTTTTAAAGCTCAAAAGTGCTTTAAACCACTGATAAAAGTTACACTGGGAGGTCACACACTGAAGTAATGCAAAAACAACCACGTTTCGACACTTTTTGTAGGAGAAAAATCGATAAATTACAGAGCTAACTTTTACTCACCATGCAGTAAATGCTCCTGCTACTGCTGCACTTACTACTTCCTGTTGACACAGGAAGCCCAAATTTTGATCTACTTGACATAGATTGAAATTTGGATATAAAAGTGAAAATTCCACATTTACATCTATAGGTAAATATCATGGAAGTAAATGTTGATAAAAGTTTTGTCTAGATTTCAGATGATTACACTGCTCGACTCAGCTCGTCGAGCCCTTTCCGTCGACGCCTCGCTTGTCGCTCTATGACCGAGTATGTCCGAGTTAGGCCGATTTGCCTGTTTTGATCAGAGGGTCTTAGGATCTATGAGTCTTGATGTCCTCTGTGAAGTTGATGTCCCCTTGGAATTTCAGGACAAAACAATGAGCTAGAGAGCTAATTTTGACATATGTGAGAGAACACTTGGAGAGCTTTCAGGAACACCTTGGCCCGTGTCTGTAGCGCCCTCCGTTGACTAGTTATAGAAGTCAAAAGGTCACAATAAAGGTCAATAGGGGCCGGGTCAACCAACATTTTGGGGCCTCATTCGGCCATACGATGAGCTACGGACTTGAAATCGATTTTGTCTGATAGATGGCATCCCTCTGATGTCTTGAGTTCATTTATGTGCTTGTGGATTAACAGGAAGTGCCCCAAAAGTGATGCTAAAGTTCATGAGGTCGCCTGAATTGAATAGATTGAAATATGGAGGCGCACAAAGTTTGCGCCTCCATATTTACATCTATAGGTAGAAATCACAGATGTAAATGTGGAAGGAACTTTTGCCTACATTTCATCTGAAATACTTAAGGGGACATTGAGGGCAATTTTACAATCACCTAATCAAGGTCTTTCAGGAAGACCATTTCCTGCATCTCCAGCACCTTCGGTCTCAGAGTTTGCTCCAGAACAGCGCCACCTATATGGCGCTGACATATGTGATAGAGCTCTTTGAGAGCTTTCCAATGATGTATGTTACTCATCCCTCACACGTTCCTTTACAGAGATACAGCACTCAACATAGTGAAAAATGTCAAACTTTGGCGCCCCCTAGCGCTTGACATAAAGGGTCTACCGTCTTGCTTACGACACTGCTTGACTCAGCTCGTCGAGCCCTTTCCGTCGACGCCTCGCTTGTCGCTCTATGACCGAGTATGTCCGAGTTAGGCC
>NW_019524958.1:147518-147855 GCF_002814215.2 Seriola lalandi dorsalis | reverse complement strand
GTATACACCTGACCATTACTTTACCCTAACCTTAACCAGGTGTTTTTTCTTCCCTAACCCTAACCAAACCTCCATGTTTCCTAAACCTAATTCATTCCTTTTCCAAATTTTATTTTTTCTATTTTTATTTATTCAATTAATCTTTTTTCTCCTAATCCTAATATAGGATTTTTTAACCAGAACCCAACCAGGATGCCCTTTCCTAACCCTAACCACCACTTATTTCTTAATTTTTATTTATTTATTTATTTTATTTTATTTTATTTATTTATTTTTTATTATTTTTTTCTTTTTACCTATATTATTCTTACTTTCCTATATAAAAACTAAAAAACTT
>NW_019524958.1:146925-147498 GCF_002814215.2 Seriola lalandi dorsalis | reverse complement strand
TTTTAAACTTATTGAAGTAACAGTGATTGTCATTTTTGGCGGTTTTATCTCACAGTACACTCTTTTAACTCAAAACGGATTTTTTTCAAAAGCAGCACCATGATGGAGGAGGACAAGGAAACGGACATTTTGTGGTGAGTCATTGGATTTTAAAAGCGTGTGCACACTGAAGATATCCTGAAACTCACCACTCACCGGATTGTCTTCCTTAAACTTTCCCCAAAAAGAACTGCTTTTATCTGTTTTACTGGAGTTTGTGTGGTGACGGGGGGGAAAAAGCCCATAAAAAGGGCCCCCCGCCTCCTACTGGAACATTGGAGCTGAAAGACACCATCTAGCCCATTTCCTGTGAGTTTTTAATCGTTTTATGACTTTTACTAACACTACTTTTATTCTAGAAATGAAACCAGTTTGCCTTTTTTGAAAGCCCCCCTCCCCCCTCCTCTTTCTTCTTATCTCTTAACTCTTCCTCTTTTCCCTCTTACTCCCCTTGTATTTTTATTTATAAGTACTACTGTCACCATTTTTTATAGTTTATTGTTGTATCAGCGCCCCCCCCCCCCCCCCCCCCCC
>NW_019524958.1:143398-146905 GCF_002814215.2 Seriola lalandi dorsalis | reverse complement strand
ATAATCATGTTTAAAAGCTTTATTAAAAAAGGAATCATGTTTAAAATCTTTATTAAAAACTCTAAAAAACCTCCTGAGAAAAACAATCATGTTTAAAATCTTTATTAAAAACTAATCATGTTTAAAATCTTTATTAAAAATCAATCATGTTTAAAACCTTTATTAAAAAACCAATCATGTCTAAAATCTTTATTAAGAATCAATCATGTCTAAAATCTTTATTAAAAATTAATCATGTCTAAAATCTTTATTAAAAATCAATCATGTTTGAAATCTTTACTAAGAATTAATCATGTTTAAAATCTTTATTAAAAATTAATCATGTTTAAAATCTTTATTTAAAAGCAATCATGTCTAAAATCCTTGGGAGTAACTAATCATGTTTAAAATCTTTATTAAAAAGAAGAATCATGTTTGGGACCTCAATTTAAAAAGGAATCATGTTTAAAATCTTTATTAAAAATTAATCATGTTTAAAATCTTTAGGAATAACTAATCATGTTTAAAATCTTTATTAAAAAAGGAATCATGTCTAAAATTTCTATTTAAAAAAGAAATCATGTTTAAAACCTTTACTAAAAACACAATCATGTTTAGAAATTCTATCAAAAATAATCATGTCTAAAATCTTTACTAAAAACAACCATGTCTAAAAATTATACAAACAATTAATCAGGATTAAAATCTTTATTAAAAGTCTATTATGTTTAAAATCTTTATTAAAAAACCAATCATGCTTAAAACCTGGACTAGAAACTGATCATGTTAAAACCGTTTAAATCTTCATCTGAAGAATTGATCATGTTTTGGGATCATGTGCAGGGTTTAAAATCTTGAGGAAGAATTGTGTTTTGTTGGCAATAAATAGTAATTATGTTTAAAATCTTTACTAAAAAACAATTACATTTAAAATCTTTATTAAAAAGGAGGTTAGAGGAGTGTTTTTAGAAGTTTGGAGACTTGATT
The DNA here is from genome assembly GCF_002814215.2 of Seriola lalandi dorsalis. Taxonomy (NCBI): domain Eukaryota; kingdom Metazoa; phylum Chordata; class Actinopteri; order Carangiformes; family Carangidae; genus Seriola; species Seriola lalandi. The sequence continues at coordinate 145,939 of NW_019524958.1, read as the reverse complement.
GGGAAATGGATCAGGGGGACCTTTAAACAATAGTGGAGACAGACATGACAGTAAATTCAACTGGTGGGTGCTAGGATTTTGGAGTGGCAAAAATGTACATAAAATGACTAGAATTCTCTATTTTTTTGTGTGTGTATATGTGTATATATATTTTTCTGTGAAATATGGTTTATTTTGATACTATGTTGCATGTTATTTAATTATTTTGAGCACTTATGTCATAGCACTTAAGAGAATCTAGAAATTGGATGTGATGTCGCTCTGGGAAAACACATCCACCCCTTTGAATCAAATATACCCCGGAGACATATATATATATATAAAAAAAGTTGTTGATGGGAAAAAGGGACCGAGGCCCAGGATACCATCGATGGTAAACTGGGCCGAGGAACATACACTGGAGAGAGTGTAACTAGGAGAAGGAGGAAAAGAGGGTTTAAACAAATAAAAGGCTGCGTGCCCGTGCCCATTGTCTGGCCGAGAGGTCAGTTTTATTAAAAACTCTTCTTTTCTAAACCTAACCTGCCAGTGCCGCAGTACCCTTTCTTTCTCCCTCCTTTTTACAAAACTATACAAAGTGACCATCAGAGCAACAGAATTGAAGGACTTATGTATCCTGGCTGATCAGCTTGATCAGGGCCAGGTGGTGGAGCTGATCACCAGCAGCTGTCTGGAGATTGCAACCTCTTTCCTCCTCTCTCATATCTCTCATATATATAGCCTGACTTGCCAGTCTGTTCTTTTCCTCCTCTGAAGAAGCCACAAAGTGGCGAAACGTTAGGAGATCTTTTCACAAATGTTTGCATTTTACATCCTACTGTGTTGCTTTTAATGACAAAAAGTACTATGATTTTAAAATTAGTTGATCCAGTTCTTTCCTAAAAGAAACATCTTTTTAAATAAAACCACTTTGACACAGAAAACACTTGAATTGCCTTAGAGCAATAAGAAGACTGAGAACTTAATACAGGGACAATAACTTCCTAAATTGTTTTGTTTTGAATCTTTGTGTGGTGGGTGCGAACTGCAATTTTGGCAGCCCCCCACTTTTGTGGGGCTAGCATGTAGCCAAGACAATGGATTTGAAGTGTTGTGTTCAAGTATAAAGAATGTAGTGGAAATTGGGAAGCTTTTGTTAAGCCCTAGTATAGTTTAAAAAGTCTTTTAAAACGTGTGTATCTTGTGAAGGTGGAATTAGAAAGAGCTTTTTTGCTCTCTTTTTGGAAAAAAGGAAAAAACTTGAAAGGATCAAACAGAAAAAACAGTAGTTACAAATAACCTTTTCTGGTTCTAATTATATATTTGTGCATTTTGATTGTTCCATGTTGTGATAACTATGCCTCAAAAAAAGAGGCATAGAAATGAGAGGCCAAGATGGCGACGTATGTCTTTGGAGAGTGGGGCTGGATCCCATCGGGTGGATGTGAGATCGGAGAACAGGCCAGAGAAGAGATATTTTAAATTATTGCAGGCAGTCCATCATGCAGAGGTTGTGGAAGAGTGCCAGCGAACTGGAAATTTTCCAGTAGGAATGTCCAGACAGGTGGACAAACTGGCATCCTTCATTAAGCCCTCCTCCCCCAGCGAAGAAACACGCACAAAAGTTAAGTTGAATACTGATCAGTGGATGCAAACCAATATGCTAATCCTTAAGAACCATTATGATGAAGTGATAGCATTTGGGATTGAGAACTTGCCTCCTTTCGATCAAGTAGCAATGGAAAAAGCGATTGCGTATGGAAAGGTCAGATATAAACATCGGTTATCTGGAACATCCATTGACAGCTTTACACATTTAATAAAGACAACAATGCGGGACTCGCTGGGGGAGATGAGGGCTGAAATGTCTCTGGATCCTGCTGAAAGAGCAGAGGAGTGGCCAGCACTGGGGTCGGGGCTGGGGGGGGATGGAGGGGGGAGTAGAAGGTTGTCCCGGGGTGGGGGGCTGAACCTCGGGTCCTCCTCCTCTTCTCCAGACCCCTGTCCGGCCCCTTCCCCTTGTGTTGGACCTAATCCTAATAATCTCTCTAACTTACTGCTGAATCAACCACTGCGGCTTAGTTCTCATGATTTCTCTGGCCTGTCCTCCGATCGACGCCCAGAGCCTAATCCTAACCGTCTCTCTGGCCCTGCTCCTGACCGAACTCTGATGCCTGATCCTAACCGTCTCTCTGGCCCTGCTCCTGACCGAGCTCTGATGCCTAATCCTAACCGTCTCTCTGGCCTTGCTCCTGACCGAGCTCCGATGCCTGATCCTAACCGTCTCTCTGGCCCTGCTCCTGACCGAGCTCTGAGGCCTAATCCTAACCGTCTCTCTGGCCTTGCTCCTGACCGAGCTCCGATGCCTAATCCTAACCGTCTCTCTGGCCCTGCTCCGGACCGGCCTCTGGTGCCTGATCCTAACCGTCTCTCTGGCCCTGCTCCTGACCGGCTCTGGTGCCTAATCCTAACCGTCTCTCTGATACTGGACATGACCGCCACCTACGACCTAACCCTGACCTGTGCTCTGACCCTAACCCTAACCTCTCCCCTGGCCCTGCC
>NW_019524958.1:142974-143378 GCF_002814215.2 Seriola lalandi dorsalis | reverse complement strand
ACATATGTCAGCCCCAGCCTTCTGAGTCGCTCCCTTCCGAAGGGTCATCTCTCATATGCTGAGGTGCCACACTATTAAGACCAGTGTGAATGTCACAACGGAAAAGTTTGTCCAAAGTCCACAAGTTTGGTGTCTACGGACTCAGCTCGTCACGCTGAGTAACATATGTCAGCCCCAGCCTTCTGAGTCGCTCACTTCCGAAGGGCCGCCATGGGCGGTCTCTCATATGCTGCCGGGGGACACAGTTAAATTCTGTGTTTTAATAATTTCCAAAAAATTTTGTCGAAAGTCCACAAAGTTGGTATCTACGGACTCGGCTCGTCACGCTGAGTAACATATGCCAGCCCCAGCCTTCTGAGTCGCTCCCTTCCGAAGGGCCGCCATGGGCGGTCTCTCATATGCTG
>NW_019524958.1:122001-142954 GCF_002814215.2 Seriola lalandi dorsalis | reverse complement strand
CAGCCCCAGCCTTCTGAGTCGCTCCCTTCCGAAGGGTCATCTCTCATATGCTGAGGTGCCACTCCATTAAGACCAGGGTGAATGTCACAACGGAAAAGTTTGTCCAAAGTCCACAAAGTTGGTATCTACGGACTCGGCTCGTCACGCTGAGTAACATATGTCAGCCCCAGGCTTTAAGTCGCTCCCTTCGAAAGGGCTGCCATGGCGGTCTCTCATATGCTGCCGGGGGACACGGTTAAATTCTTTGTTTTAATAATTTCCCAAAAAATTTTTTCAAAAGTCCACAAATTTGGTATCTACAGACTCGGCTCGTCACGCTGAGTAACATATGTCAGCCCCAGCCTTCTGAGTCGCTCCCTTCCGAAGGGCCGCCATGGTCGGTCACTCATATGCTGCTGGGGGATACGGTTAAATTCTGTTTTAACAATTTCCAAAAAACTTTAAGAAAAAAAAACTTTAAGAAGCCCCAGGCTTCTAAGTCGCTCCCGTCGGAAGGGATGTCTCGTTAAACGTCTCCGAGGCCCGCTTGCTGCGACGAAAAATTTTATCCAAAGTCCACAAATTGGGTGTCTACGGACTCGGCTCGTCACGCTGAGTAACATATGGGGTTAGGGTTAAGCTAACCCTAACCCCAGGGTTAGGGTTAGGGTTAAGCTAACCCTAACCCTTCTTCGCTGGGGGAGGAGGGCTTGATAAAGGATGCTAATTTGTCAACTTGTCTTGACATTCCCACCGGAAAATTTCCAGTCCGTTAAGCTAACCCTAACCCTAACCCTTCTTCGCTGGGGGAGGAGGGCTTGATAAAGGATGCTAATTTGTCAACTTGTCTTGACATTCCCACCGGAAAATTTCCAGTCCGTTGACACTCCTCTATAATCTCTGCATGGTGAACTGCCTGCAGCAGCTTAAAATATCTTTTCTCTGGCCTGCCCTCCGATCGACATTCAGACCCTAATCCTAACCGCCTTTCTGGCCGGATTTCTGCTCGGCCTGCCGAGCCTAATCCTAACCGTCTCTCTGATCAGTCCCTTGACTGTCATCTGAAGCCTAATCTTAACCGTCTCTCTGATTTTGCTCCCACTCGATATCTGGATCCTAATCCTAACCGTCTCTCTGATTGCGCCCCTATTCGACCTCTGGGGCCTAATCCTAACCGTCTCTCTGGCACTGCTGCTGATCGGCCTCAGGTGCCTAATCCTAACCGTCTCTCTGATGTTGACCATGATCGCAACCTGCTTCCTAACCCTGGCCAGTTCTCTGACCCTAACCTTAACCTCTCCCCTGGTCCTGCCCCTATCCCTGGTCCAATGCCTGAGCCGGACCTACGGGACATTACTGGGGGGACCATGGGGGGGTTTCGGCAGGGAGTGGTCAGGGGGGTGGTGGCGATGGTTCATCGGACGGATCGGGAGATGGGGGAGGGACTTCGAGGTCCGATCAGTGAGTTGGGTGACCGGAGTCCGAGATTGGTTTTAAGGGATGTTTTACAGGAGACTGACGAGTCGGGTGGGGGACATGATGCCATATTGGGAGCCGTTAACAGTGAAATAAATGAAGTAAATTTTAGTAATGTGGTAGTGCAGGCGTCGGGCACCATCTCCGACTCCCCATTAAGGGTTGAGCCTACTGTGCGAATTGTGGAACCGGTGGATTTTGGTTGCAGTACGGAGGGTGAGGTGGGGTCTCCTGATCATACAGGGGCCTCTGCCTCTATCCCCTCTGATTCCCCATCCCGGGATGGTGGGTCTGGCCAGGAAGGAGTTCCCCTACCCGCATTGCGGAGACCAACACGTCACCCTAAGACCCCCCAAAAGATCAGGAGATGGTCTTTGGAGGTGAGAGAACCCGTGTTGGTTATAGGGGACTCCAACCTGGCCAGGATCCCACAACATGATTATACATCGGTCCAAATAGATAGCTTCCCTGGAGCACAGGTCCATCATCTGAAGGGGGTTTTAGGGAAACTAAGCCCCTGCACCGAGGTTCAACGGGTGATACTTTCGGTTTGCCTGAATAACTGTCTGAGGGAGAATCTGGTTGAAACTGTTAAAAAACAGTTTCAACAGTTGATGGCAATGGCAAGGAAAGTTTTTCCGAATGCCCAAATTATAGTACCCCTCATACAGTTTTCACAAAGACTTGCACCAAGAGTAAAAGCACTTATAAAAGAAATTAATAATCACATACTGAAGAGCTTCAGAACACTGAATATGGTGGACGAACATCTTTTTAAAGTCCACACACACGATCCAGTTCACTGGACGGCAGAGACGGTATCATTGATTTTCACATCTTGGATGGAACAATTAAACTAAAGCCTGGGGGTTCGAGATTACTCACCCCCATGGACATAAACACGCAAACAAACATTTTGAATCTGTCACAAATATTCGTGTTACAAGAGGCGGAGAGAGAGCTGTTGGAGAAGGGCCTCTTTTTTATTCCAACACCACAGAAAGTGGATAAAGATGATTTAAGAAGGGACCTGCACCGCTATCATAGAACCTTGAAATTGTTGGATCATTTTGGCTATGCCACAGGCTCCTCCCCGGATCCATTTACCGGATCCTCCGGATGGGAACCGGCCTGCGACTCAGTGCCGGAACCCATCCAGGAGTTGATCGGACGGGATGTCCGGGGTTTGGAGCACATTAGGGACATGCCAGTGGACAACAACAATTTGTCGGGTCCACAGAGAAGAGCACTGAGCAGTTTGAGAAGAAATCAGGACATAGTTATAAAACCGGCGGACAAGGGATCAAAGATTGTGATTCTAGATACAACTCAATATTTAATTGAAGCACATAGACAGCTTAATAATTCCATGCATTATGAACCGCTCCCACACTCGTTACAACAAGAGACACAAAGTAAGATCAGAGATATTGTGACCAAACTATATGAGCAAAAATACATCACGGCCAAACAAAAACAATATCTGTTTGGACCGGACTCACCACGACCACGTAAATTCTACCTGCTCCCTAAGATCCATAAGGATCCGGAGACGTGGACGGTCCCATATCGTATGCCTTCGGGTCGACGGATCGTCTCTGATTGTGGGAGCGAATCATATGCAGTAGCTGAGTATATAGATCACTTCTTAAATCCCTTGTCACAACAACATCCGAGCTACGTAAAAGATACGTATGAATTTGTCAACAAAATTAAAACTATGAGGATACCTCCTGGATCGGTGCTCTTCTCTGTGGACATAGACTCACTTTATACAAACATTGACACACAATTGGGACTGAGGGCGGTGAAAGAAATCCTTGGAAAACATCTGGATCGAAAGAGACCAGATGAGGCCCTTCTCCAACTGCTAGAAATAAGTTTAGTGAGAAATGATTTTGAATTTAATGATGCATCTTATCTTCAAGTACAGGGTACAGCGATGGGAAATAAGTTTGCCCCAGCATACGCAAACATATATATGGCAAGCTGGGAACAAACTGTCTTTCCCAAATGCTCTAAATTACCTCTATTATATATGCGTTATTTGGATGATATCTTTGGAGTGTGGCCTTATTCGGAATCGGATTTTAAAGAATTTATTCAAGTCCTAAACACACATCATGAGTCAATTACAGTGAAATACAATTTACAAGCAGAAGAAATTGAGTTCTTGGACACACAAGTTTTTATTATTAAAAACCAAGATGAACACTGGCGTCTGGGAACCAAAGTATTTTTTAAGCCTACTGACACTCACGCTTTATTGCATAAAACAAGTTACCATCCACAGCATACCTTCAGGGGGATTATTAAATCTCAGCTGATAAGGTTTCATAGAATATGCACAAAAGCAGAGAATGTCGAAAAGGCAACAAAAACACTCTTCAGAGCTCTCAGGAAACGAGGATATAGCAGGACCTTTCTGGGCTCTATAAAAACTGAAACAAAAAATAGTTTTCAAGAGACACAAAGTCCTGCTATTAAAAACAGAGAAACTAATAAAATAATTCCTCTAGTAACTACTTTCTCGCTGACTTCACTGAGACTAAACTCGATAGTTAAGACTCATTTTAAAAGGTTGCAGGATATTACAGAGCCTATAACAGACTTTAAAATCATCTCGGCCTTTAAACGAAACAAGAACTTGAAAGATTTTTTGGTTCATGCCTCACTAAAAAACGCAAGGACACGAAAGAATGAACATTTTAGATCAATCAAATACATTACAAATAGATACACGGGGATGGGTGCTCCAGTGGAACATTTTTTTAACCTGGACTCATCAAACCTAGTGTATCATATTGAATGTAGACTGTGTGGTAAATTGTATGTTGGACAGACACGGAACAAATTGCTACAACGGCTGAAACAACATCTGTATTATATTGATCAAACACAAAAAATGACAGAAATTTATACACATTTTCGTACACATGGCAAGTCAAATTTGATAATTGTGGGCTTGGAAATGAGAGCAGGTTGGTCGGAGGGACAGAGATTAGCAGCAGAAAGACGGTGGATACATAAATTAAAAACTTATCTACCGGATGGTTTGAATGAAGTATGAGGGGTATTATCATGATTGCCTCCCATTGGGGACCTGATTGAAACTTCATAATCATGTTTAAAAACTATATTAAAAAAGGAATCATGTTTAAAATCTTTATTAAAAAGGAATCATGTTTAAAACCTTTATTAAAAACTCTAAAAACCTCCTGAAAAAACAATCATGTTCAAAATCTTTACGAACAACTAATCATGTCTAAAAACTTTATTAAAAAAGGAATCATGTCTAAAATCTTTATTAAAAAGGAATCATGTTTAAAACCTTTATTAAAAACTCCAAAACTTCTTGAAAAAAACAATCATGTTTAAAACCTTTATTGAAAACTAATCATGTTTAAAATCCTTGTTAAAAACTAATCATGTTTAAGATCTTTATGAACAATTAATCATGTTTAAAATCTTTATTAAAAAAGGAACCATGTTTAAAATCTTTACTAAAAATTAATTATGTTTAAAATCTTTATTAAAAACCAATCATGTTTAAAATCTTTATTAAAAACCAATCATGTTTAAAATCTTTATTAAAAACCAATCATGTTTAACATCTTTATTAAAAACCAATCATGTTAAAACATTTTCATTTAGAATCAATCATGTTTATGTTTAAAAACTTTATTAAAAAGTAATCATGTTTTAAAAGCAATAAACAGCAATCATGTTTAAAATCTTTATTGAAGAGTTATTTATGTTTCAGGATTATGTGTAGGTTTAAAATCTTAAAGAGTAATCATGTTTTCTAAACAATAAATTGCAATCATGTTTAAAATCTTTACTAAAAAGCAATCATGTTCAAAATCTTTACTAAGAAGGAGGTTAGAAGAGTGTTTGTGGAAGTTTGGAGACTTGATTGGGAAGTGGATCGGGGGGACCTTTAAAACAACAGTGGAGATAAACATGATGGGAGATTCAACTGGTGTGTGTTAGGATTTTGGAGTGGTAAAAGTGTACATAAAACGACTAGAATTCTCTATAATTTTTGTGGGTCTCCTTTGTTTGTGTGTGTATATGTGTATATATATATATATTCCTTTTGTGAAATATTGTTTATTCTGATATTATGTTGCATGTTAATTACTTTTAGCACTTATGTTATGGCACTTAAGAGAATCTAGGATGTTTAGTGTGAATTAAATACACCCCGGAGACATAAAAAAAGTTGTTGATGGAAAAAGGACCAAGGCCCAGGATACCATCGATGGTAAACTGGGCCAAGGAACATACACTGGAGAGAGTGTAATTAGGAGAAGGAGGAAAAAGAGGGTTTAAACAAATACAAGGCTGCGTGCCCGTGCCCATTGTCTGGCCGATAGGTCAGTTTTCTTAAAAACATTTCTTTTCTAAACCTAACCCTTTACTCAAGACTTTAAAGCCCTGAACGGGAAAATGATTCAATAAAATCAACACAAATTAACTCCAGGTGACAGATCTGACTGAAGACGGATGGAAGAAAAACTTAACCTCGACCTTGACCTCTTGACCTCTGAAAAAAAACATTCCTTTATGGGACAAGGGTTGATAGGAACTGTGAACTGCGGATGACGAGCGTCGGCCAGTGCATTGCCTTTGGTCTCCCACTTTCAACTGCCCAGTCGTCGGACGAAGCAGGGGAGATCATCGAGAGAGTTTTAAAAATCCTAACCCTAACCCTAACCCTTTAATTTGATACATTAAAAATAAATAATTATCAATACTTTCAGGATTTCTAATATATAAAATAAATATATTTTATTGTCTAGGAGATAGTGTTAAGTTAAGTTTCCTTTAAACACAATTGTAAATACTTTCAAGAAGTTCATGTGATGTTTATGTGTTTAAAAACAAAAAAAACACTGTATTATCTGCATTGTATGTTTAAACATAATATTGTCATTTATTTTAAGTCAATTTGATGTAAAATCCCAGTGTAAATAATTTTTAAGGGGATATTCAATGTGTAACGGTCCCTACGTTAAGAAAGGTGAGAGGAAAGTGGGCGTGCTCCAGTAAGGCTATATAAGAAAGGGAGGGGGAAAGCAGGAGCTCACTTTCCTTCGGACTTTCGAAGCGGCAGCATCTCTGTGAAGGAGAGAAAATAGACAGTGTTAACTGTGTTAGATTGGTGTGCACGGCCTGAAGAAGACCTGTAGAGGTCGAAACGTTGCCTTAGCACAACATATTTTCTTTGTAAATCTTTTATTTTACTTTTTGATTTTTTATTTCACTTTTTGTAAAAAAAATAAATATATTTTAGTTGAAGAAAAGTTTTCATCTTTTTTACTTACCTTTTTAAGAAAAATTTAAAAACAACTAAAAAACTACAAAAAACAAAGACAAAAAAAGAACATATGGACGATTGGACAACGGTTCGGTACGGCAGACGCCGTCGCCGGAACCAACAGCTACCTTTCCAGGACTGGAGTTACGCGCGGCCGACCGGGTGGAAGGCCAGTGCACCCTCCCATCCACACCGGAGGGAGTACTTTCCACACCCTAACCCTAACCCAGTATCTTAATGTGGGTGTATGAGTATTAACCCTAACCCCTGGTTTTTAACCCTAACCCTAACCACCACCCCCCTGTGTGTGTGTGTTATCCCTAATCCTATTCCTAACCCTAACCCCACCCCCAATCTATATTTGTATGTTTGAGTGTGTATGAATAGAAAAAGTGATTAGACGTTCAATTGGATGATTAAGAGTTACATTTATGGGAGTATATGGGATTAAAAAATTAGGACAAAGACAACATTGTAAAATAAATTTAATACAATTTGGCACGGAAGGGGTTAAAACTGTTGTATTCAGGAAGAAACATATAGTACATTTTTTACAGGGATTAATAAATATAAATACATTACATCACATACAAATACTTACCTTACTTACCTGTTAAAAATGAGAAAATTACATAAATATAAATACATTACATCACATACAATTACTTACCTTACTTACCTATTAAAAATTACATAAATATAAATACATTACATCATATTCAATTACTTACCTTACTTACCTGTTAAAATTACATAAATATAAATACATTACATTATATACAATTACTTACCTTATTTACCTGTTAAAAATTACATAAATATAAATACATTACATCATATACAATAACTTACCTCACTTACCTGTTAAAATACATTACTTACCTTTTAAAACACAAAACTTACCTGTTAAAATACAATACAAAAAAGGCGATTGGTAAAACATAAATTAGAAAAAGACGAATGCAAATTATTTGGGAGCCTATAAAAGGCGAACGGCCAGTTCCATCTCATTTCGACTCAGACCACTGAGGAGAACAGACCTACGAGCGCTGCATAGCCATTCTAGCTAGCCTCTCAGTTTTTTGCGTGCTTAGGCCTGATGAAGAGCCCTTTTGGCTTGAAACGTTGCCGCTGATAGCACACCTTCCTTAGTTCATTGTTTTATTTTATTTCATTTTATTTCTTTAGATAAATAAATAGATTAAAAACATTATTATTCATATATAGTTCATTTATAATTTAAAAAATAAATAAATAAATAGGACTTACAACATTCAAGACAACAACATGGAGGATGGGTGGCACGAGGTGCGCTATGGCAGACGCCGCCAACGCACCCGTGCTCCTCCTGGGGACTGGGGCTATGGGCGGGCAGGGTGGAAGGAGAGTGCACGTCCCTTCCCCCGTAGGAGAAGGGATCAGTTCCCCTATCCTAACCCTAACCCTAACCTGTTGTCTTAACCCTAACCCTAACCACCTACTTACCTGTTGCATTAATTCCAATCCTAACTATCCACTTACCTGTTGCCCTAACCCTAATCCTAACCCTTTTTTAAGAGCTTTAAAGACCAATTTTCAGGTGGCGAGGGAGGGCTGTGACGTGCTGCAGGAGTGCCGCATGATCTCCGCCTACCGACGAAATAAAAACTTGAAAGATTTTTTAATCCACACAGCTTTTAATAACCAAGAAAATAACAACAAGGAAGCGCTTCGATAATTGGAAATTGATTTTATCCGTCCCCCCTATATTTTTAACCCACAGGCCAAAACTGGCATAAATCTGTGGCAGGCCCTGAAACCTAAAACAAAAAATGTTATATACGCAATTAGATGCAAGGCTTGCCACATTTTATACATTGGGGAGACGGGCAATGAGTTAAACATAAGAATAAAGCAACACATATACAAAATGAACAGTGGGAACGGCACAAGTGTTTTATATGCACATTTTAAACTCCACGGCCAGCACAACTTGCAAAGCCTGGGCCTGGAGAGTGACAGGAGCTGGACTGCGACACAGAGACGGGCAGCCGAGAGGAAATGGATTCACTCATTAAAAACAATAGACCCTACGGGGCTAAATGAAAAATATTGAGCGAACCATTTCCATTTTTTAATTCATATCTTTAATAAGAACCTTTTTTCTTACTAACCTCCTGAACTGCCTATGATCTCTCCCTCACAGGTTATTTTATGAAGAAATCCTTGATGCGGTGCAGTGGACCTTGTTGTATTCTTCTTAATCACCCCCATTCTATTTTTATAAATTTTATATATCCCTCTGTTGTGACACTCTTGTATATATAACACTGATTGCTGTGTTTTTTTTACTAATTTTTAATTTTAATATTTATTTACCCTGTAAATAATTTTATATGGTGACTAATTTAATTATGATTTATGAATTACAACTATTTATATATATTTTACGAACGGCTGGTGCCGTTCAAGTCTTTATTTTATTGCATGCCCTAATTTTATAGCACTTTTTGTTCACATAGGAGAGGAGTAATATTATTTTAAAAGATTGAAAGAAAATAAGAAATGGAATATAAGAGCCGCCTGCATTTTTTTAACTTCCTTTAAAAATACAGGAACCCTTTAGATTAAAAACTATTTTTAAAAAAAACACATAACAAATTAGGGAACTTATGTTGTATGACAATTTTTTCAATTTAATGTTTAACTTATTAATGGTACTAGACCTTTTTTGTTAAAAACTAAAATTTAATTTATTTATCACATACAGATACCGCGAGCATGTAAAATGAAAATGTATTTTACTAACTGTGTTTCTAAATTTTTAAGCACTTTTTTATAGCACTTATATTATTGTATTTAGTGTGATTTTTTTCATACATTTTATATAAATTGCATGTTTCTTTTATATATTTTAATCATTACTAACCCTGTTTTGTCTTATTTTTATCTTAGTGCTTGTATGGTTTAATAGTGGTATCTCTATGTTACATATTTAAAAAAATTTTTTTACTTATAATTCTACTTATTAATTGATTTCTTTTCTTTTTTTTTTTAAATTAATTTTATTCTTATTGGAGAAATTGTCATTTTAACATATTTTATTCCCCTTTTATCCAACAGTTGGGAGAGTATATGGCAGTCAGGAGAATTTTATAATAAACAAAACTCCCGCTGCCTCCCTGTGTTAAAGGTCCATTTCCTGTCTTTTAATTTTTTTAACTTATTTATTTGTTTTTTTATTCTTTTATCAATTTTTTATTTTATTATATATTTTTGTTTTTACTCATGTAAGGATATTTGAACCATGTACAAATGGTTTTAATAAAAGAAAATCCCAGTGTTTTTAACATCCATGATATCCTTGTGCCAGAGCTCCTCACAACACTCTTCAGAGTGTTGTGTTTTACCCCAACCTAACCTCCATACTTACCTTTACCTAACCCTAATTTTAACTAGACCCCACTTACCTTTCATAACCCTAACCATAATATAAATACTTACCTTTTTCTTAACACCTGAAAAAAGAAAAGAAACATCTCCATAATTCTCAATCTTAATTTTAAATCTATACTTACCTTTTATGAAAAATTAAAAACAAAATCTAAATCTGATATATTGAAAAATAACTATTAATAGTTTTAGCGTTTCAGATATATAAAATAAAAAAATATATGGATATTTTCATTGTTTAGGGGATAGTTTTAAGTTAAGTTTCCTTAAATCACAATTGTAAATAGTTTTAAGAAGTTCATGTGATGTTTATGTGTTTAAAAACAATTCTAAAAAATATTGTATTATCTGTAATGTATGTCAAAACATAATGTTGTCATTTATTTTGTTATTTAAACCCAATTTATATAAAAATTCGAAGTGTACATAGTTAATAAGGGGATTTTCAATGGTCCCTACGTTACGAAACATTACGAAAGGTGAGACGAAAGTGGGCGGGATCCAGTAATGCTTTAAAAGAAAGGGAGGGAGGGAGCAGGAGCTCACTTTCCTTTTGACTTTCGAAGAGGCAACATAACTGTAGAGGAAAGAAAAAAGAGAATTGTTAACTGTATTAGCTAGGTGTGCATGGCCTGAAGAAGACCTGTAGAGGTCGAAACGTTGCCTGAGCACACCATTTTTTTTGTAAATCTTTTATTTTATTTTACTTTTTGATATATTGTTTCATTTTTTGATATAATAATAAAAATATTTAAATTGAAGAAAAGAATTAATCATTTTTTACTTACCTTTTTTGAAAAAAACAACAAAAAAACAAAAACAACAACAACAATGGATGACTAACTAACGGTTCGGTACGGCAGACGTCGTCGCCAGAATCAACAGTCACTTTTCCGGGACCTGAGTTTCAGGAGGCCGACTGGGTGGAAGGCCAGCGCACCCTCCCATCCGTACCGGAGGGAGTACTCCCCACACCCTAACCCTAACCCGAAGCAGGGGAGATCATCGAGAGAGTTTTAAAAACCCTAACCCTAACCCTAACTTGGAGAGCCGCAGACGACGAGCGACGGCCCGTGCATTGCCTTTGAGCTCCCACTTTCAACTGCCCAGTCGTCGGACGAAGCAGGGGAGATCATCGTGATAGTTTAAAAATCCTAACCCTAAACTTAACTTCACTCCACAATTAAACCCTAAACCTAACCTCACCCCAAACCTAAACCCTAAACCTAACCAATTTGGATTGTAAGCCCTAACCCTAACCAATGTCCCACACCTAATTGATCCAAACAAATTAAGACATAATTGGTGAATAACTAAATACATAATTCATAAATAATTTAATGAAATAGATAAATAAATAAATATATACAGGGTGGGATAATTTAATTTGGCAATTTAAGGGTTAAAAATGTTACATTTTATAAATAACAATTGATATACATTATTCAATTCATTTAATTCATTTAATAAATAGAGGGTTAAAAAATACACAGGGAATTCATTACGATTGGCATTTATGGGGTTAAAACTAAGAGCAGAATAAAAAAACCAGTGAAGTTGAGCTTCAGTTTTTTTCAAGGAAAAAGAGAGGGGAGGGCAGAAAAGGAGCACAGTGCTTGGAAAGCTCACTTTGCTTTCAGATTTCAAGCTGACAGCATTGCTCCTGAGCCATCACAGCAAGCCAGTGAGAGTTATTTGTGTGCCTGACCTGAAGAAGACCTTATCAGGTCGAAACGTCGTTACCTTTTTTTGTTTATTTTGGCACACCTTCCTTTGTTGTTTATTAAAAATAGTAAAAAACAGATTTTGATTTCATTTTATTAGAAAAACATTTTATTTTTTGGCTTTTTCCTTTCCATATTTTGGGAAACTGTTTTTAGTTGTTTGTTTTATTTTATTTTTTATTTAAACCAAAAAAATACAAAAAATACAAAAAACAACACAAAACAAAAAATACAAAAAAACATAATATGGATGACTGGACGGTGGTGCGTTACGGGCGGAGACGCCAACGCATCCGCCAACCAGCTTGGGGCCAGGGAGGTTGGGGGTTCCAGGGATGGAAGGACCGTGCTCCTCCTGTCTCCTACGGGAGACGGGTTCAGTTTATCCACCCTAACCCCTAACCCCTAACCCTATAGCTCAGATCACTCGATGAGTGGCTGGCAGAGTGGATGGACCGTGATACGCTACGGCAAAAGGAGAGAGGGCCGACGTCAGCGTACCTGGGATCATGGTGATGGGGGAAACTGGGGGACTGTGCACCTACGGGAGTCGGGGTCCTCACCCACGTCCTAACCCACAAAAAAACTTTTAAATTATTTTAAGTTTCGAGATGATATCTGGGGTATTTGATACTTTTTTGATCATAGTGAATAATCACAACTTCTCTATAAAATTCAAAGTAACTCTTAGTTTAATCACTGTGGATTTTTTAGACACTACTATGAATAAAGATCCAGATTTTCAGCAGATAAATGGGTTGGAGATTAATATCTATTTTAAAGAGACAGACACTCACACTGTACTCTTTAAAACAAGCCATCATCCTAGGCATACATATGCAGGTTCAGTTAAATCACAACTATTGAGATTCCATAGAGCATGCAGCATACAGGAGGATTTCAAGGAGGCCACTAAAGTGCTGTTCTCTGCTTTGGTCACTAGAGGGTACTCTAACTTTTTCATTTCGAGATCATTCAGGACTTTTAAGCAAACTAAGCCTAATTTGGTCTCTTTCTTACTCCCAGTAATAACCACATACTCTCCATTAGCAGTCAGACCAATTAGGGAAGTTAAAAACAATTTTACTGATTTTATAGGAGGTGCTCAGCTGTTACAGGATTATAGAATCATTGCTGCACAAAGAAAAAAAATCTACAGGAATATTTAGCAAAAGCCAAAATTAAACCACTGGTTGACCCTGGACCCATCAGGTATGGGGACTTTTTTTAGCATTGTAATTGGGTGTGTAATTATTACAATAACAATGTTTTCAAGACACAGAATATATGGAAAATATGGAAATGTGAGGTCAAAAAACTATGTTTATTTAATCGCCTGTAGAGAATGTGGCCTTCAATATGTGGGTGAAACAGGGGACACAATGTGGACACAGGTACAACATTTGTTAAAAAAATAAAAAATAAAAAATAACACACACAACAATTAATATGATATGGATGGTAAAATATTACAGCCACAATCTTGGAATCAAATCCACAATGGTACACAGCCCAGAGGAGGAAAGCTGAAAGAATATGGATACATAGATTAAACACAGTACAACCAGGAGGCTTTAATGAGAGATAGGGTGTCTTGAGGGAAGGATGATGGACTGTGCATTAAATTTCAATGCCTTCCCCCATGTCCTAACCTGGCTTCAGCACTGAAATTCAAAGCTTTGATTTCCTAGCCTTAACCCTATTTTAAAAAGTATTGATCTGAGGTGGTTTTCATACCTTATTCCAACCCTAACACATTTTTGATTACAGCTTTTTAACAAAAAGTGACAAACACTTAAAACTTACAGAATGTGTACAGGGGGACAAGGAAACATACACACCAAATATGATCCCATGACTGCATCCTCAGATGTTATTACAAAAAACCTCAACCTGATGTCAGCATGTACCACTTCCCAATGTCATAGAGACTCAAGGGTGGTGCCATTGGAACAGGCATCCCTAAAAGCCTATAGACAGAAAATGGTTGTAGGTCTATCACCTTCACAAAAACAAAAAGTCATCCCAGAAAGTATCGATTTGAAATCATTACTTCTGCGAGTTCAGGCACTTCCCAATGTCGCAGAGATTTGAGGGTGGTACCATTGGAAAAGGGATCCCCAAAAACCTATTAATGCGAGTTGGTTCCAAGTCTCTTTCACCTTCACAAAACAGTTATTCCAAAACGTATCGATTCAGTGTGATTTTCATCTGTTATTCTAACTATAACCCATATCTTCTCAATGCTTGTGGTGATATCTGAAATGTAGTTCATTTTCATTCCCCGGGGCAGAACTTTAAGCCTGGTCAGCTGTTGGTGAGTTTGTGAGGCAAAATATACAGGTGCACTTTAGCATCCAGTGGCAGTACTCTGGTCTTAGAATTCAATGGAAATATCCTAAGAGTGAGCGACCAGGTGCATTTTGGGCAATTTTCCACAAAATCACCAAAACTTTGAAAAATTGTATTTCCACAATGGTATTCAGTGTATTGTGAGTTTTCTCCCAGGAAAGGCTCAGAAGGGTAAGGTGAAGTGTGTATTTGCTGAGGTATTTCAATTGGGCAGCAATGCTGGCCAGAGTCCTAAGATAGGTAAGTAAGGTTTAGGTTAGGGTAAGGGATAGGGAATGTATTATGTCAATGACTGGTCCCTATGAATATAGTAAGACAAGCGTGTGTGTGTGTGTGTGTGTGTGTGTGTGTGTGTGTCTGTGTGATGACACACTACCTGACCTCTCAGGTTTCAGTCAGAGAGGCAAAGCAAGGCGAGGCCAGAAGACACCAGACAGACAGTTAGAGTGAGAGAAAGACAGGCTGAGGGAGAGAGAGACAGACATACAGTGAGACAGACACAGGAACACAGAGACAGAGAGAGAGAGACAGGTCATCAGACAGACAGGTCATCAGACAGAGAGATAGCCACGTTGCTGAGACTCTGATGAATACTCGATTCATTTTGGAATACACAACAGAAACAGGTAAGTGTGACCCATCACCTGTTTCTGTTTGTTCTACTCTTGGATGATTAACTGTGTTTGCATGGAGGACTGGGCAGGTCACAGAAAGAGGTCACAGTTTGTTCTGTTGGATTTGTTTTGTTTTGGTTTAAACCTCAGATTTCTGCAATGTCTTCGATCAAACTCCATTTTTATCTTCAAAATATTTCTTCATAACTTCACCACAAGTCGTCATCACGATTTCAGATTCAGGACTAAAGTGGATAAAAGTCTAGTCAAGAAGGACAATTTGTTGAAAAATTTTATATTTGAATATTGTTAACAACATTTCATAGAACAGAATAATACATAAAAAATCATAAATAAATCATTAATAACAAAAGAGTCTTTATGTCTGAATCGGATCTGACTGTGAATGCATCATTCAAGTCACCTTTAGACTTTACTGTGTTGTATCTGAATGCACTGTGTGTGTGTGTGTGTGTGTGTGTGTGTGTGTGTGTGTGTGTGGTACACCTGCTGCGCTACTGTTAAAGTGATCCTCTCTGATTTAACTGATGAGGTCATCAGACTCATTCAAACTGATTAAAACAGACTTAACGTAAAACTCTCTCTCTATATATCTCTCACACACACACTCACACACACACACACACACACACACACACACACACACACACCATGCACAGTAAGCTGTCTGCTGGGAATCAAACCAACCACTCTACAATATTAGCAGGAGGTAAAAAGTTACATTGTTCCCCTTGATAATGATAATGATGATGATGGTTATTCAGTTAAAACTGAAATTAGATTAGATTTCTGGTTTTGTTTAGTTTTTGAGACAGCTTAAGGGTTTATTAACCTGCAGGTAACCATAGCAACTGGGCTGATGCTTCAGGTGAGTAACAGGGGAAACTGAACTGAACGAACACAAGGCCAGGTATCTCACCCGTTAAGGTAATATCTGTAGCAGATGTGTGAAGCAGCTATAGTCAGACTGTAGCAGCCGTTACTACTTTATCTAAAGCTACATGTGACTCAAACTTTAAGTTTTAGTGAGTGGCTCATTAGCTCGTTGACGAGCTTCAGGTTTTATACAACATTATGCTGACTCCGGGTTAGAGTTGAAGATAAGCCAGCAGACTTGGTATTTATAGGCCAGCTGACTGGTGAACAAGCTGATCAGGGATCAGATATTAACTGCTGCCACCAACAACTGCTGCAGTCTAAATTTGCTCAGTGCGTCTGTGGCCGGGCTGCTAATGCTAACTGAGCAGGGTCACACTGAAAGGTTAACAGTCTAACAGAGGAAATAGCATTTAGCTAGCCAGATTAGCACTGCTAGCTTAAGATCAGGATAGCATATATGCTATAAAACAAGGTGGCAGATCCTGACCCAGGACAGATTTAATATTGATGGATTATCACACATATCTGGTGACAGAGGCCTTACACAATAGCTGACAGCTAGCTAGACTAAACAGTTGTGCTACAGCCTGCTCACATCTGATCAGCTGCTTTATGCTAATCAACAAGAGCTTCTGAAACATTCTTTATACAAACATTGTGAACATGAAACACTGGAGCTACAGGATGTGTAATCAGATTCACTGTGCATCATTTCATGTTCATTTAAATAAAGCTCTAGAAGTTTGAACAGCATTTGATGAAAGAAGATGAGATTATAAAATATGATTTAATTTCCAACAGAAACATAATTCAGAATGAAAATCTCTTTCCACGTGGATGGACAGGAAGTCACTAATGCCCAAAGCAAGATTGCGTTAATTTACATGACATTAAATGTCAGTAATAACAGACATGACAAATGTGTCACAGTTTATCTCTGGTTATCAGACTGTGACCAGTATTGATTACTAAGCCAATATATACATTTGAGAGAGGAGGTTGTTGTTGTTGTTGTTGTTGTTGTTGTTGTTGTTGTTGTTGTAGTCACATGACTTCCTGCTGGCAAGCTTAAGACCTGTGATGTCTGTCGCTTCATTTAGTTTCTTGGTAGGTTTAGTCTTCAGGAGCAATAAGATTGAATGAAGCTGAACAGCGTCTCTCACTCCTGCTCTTGCTCTCTCTTTCTCACACACATACACACATACACACATACACACACACACACACTTGTACATCAGTGTGAGGATGTGTTTCAGGTCGGGCAGCAGCTGTGTACTGTAGCTGGTTTGAGTCCACAGAGATTTCAGGGAAACTAGGGAAACTTGTGAGGTTGACTGTCAGAGTGTGTCTGTATGAGTGTGACTCAGTCAGACACAGACCAACAATTCATCTGTTGAGATACATTTATCACAACAAAATTAAAGGTTTCACCCTACACCCTGCTGACTTCTATTTAACCCTGGGGACAGACAGGAGTGATGAGCACAAGATGGAATATAAGGTTTTAGGGCCGTGTCCATTTCAATTTGTACGTCATCAGAAGCACAAAGTCTGATCTGACATGCACAGGAAACAAACAGACAATCACTGACAAAGGAAATGGGTGAAAGACAGGAAGTAAATACCAACACAAAACACACAAGGTAAATTATTTCAAAGTAAGACAGGAACTAAACAGAAAATCCAAACAGTCCAGTCAAATTCCAAAGGAAGTGTCCAAACTCCAAATATAAGGGGAAGAGTTACATTGATCAGATAAATGTAAAATTAGTTACAAAATGAAATTCTAATTCTATACCATCAGAAATAGTAACCATTTAAAACTCAGCTTATGTATTTAATGATACAAGAAGATACAGGTTAGTTCAGAGAAAATAAAACTCAATTAACAATTCGAAGTGACCAAGAGCTCATGATACCAAAGAGGCTGAAGCAATGACCTGCTGAAGACTGGATGAGAAACAACAGTAGATGTAATGGAGACTCATAAATCCACCGTCCACCATCCCATCACATTTGCTGTCTACAGAAAATTGTGAGCAATTTGCTTTATTTTTTGATAGCAAAATTAACACAATCAGAAAAAACATCAGTGCCCTCAGACCAAAAAATGAACCTCTCCCTCCTTTCTCCAGGGGCTCCACCTGTTTTATGTCTCAGTTTGACAGCTTAGATCCAACAGAACTCTCTAATATTGTTGGTCAGCTCAGGTCTTCCACCTGTTGCTTGGATCCTATTCCAATAACATTTTTTAAAACCGTCTTCAATTGCTTAGCACCCGAAGTTTTAAAAATCATAAACTGGTCTCTTCAGTCTGGTATTTTCCCCACATCACTTAAAACAGCCGTCATAAAACCACTCCTGAAGAAAAAGAATTTGGATCCAAATGTTATAGCAAACTATCGGCCCATCTCCAATCTGCCATTCCTTAGTAAAATACTTGAAAAAACTGTTTACATTCAACTCAAAAAATATCTCACATCAAATAGCCTCCTAGATATTTATCAATCAGGTTTTCGGCCCCACCATATTACAGAAACAGCTCTCATCAAAGTAATAAACGACCTGCATATAAACACAGACTCCAAAAAAATATCCATTCTTGTTTTACTTGATCTCAGTGCCGCCTTTGATATGGTTGACCATAAAATTATGCTGGAGAGACTCGAGAAATGGGTGGGCTTATCTGGTCCTGTTCTAAAATGGTTCAATTCATATTTACATGACAGGAAGTTTTATGTTTCCATCGGCGACTTTTCTTCCAACAAAAAGGATGTTACATGTGGGGTTCCCCAGGGGTCAATTCTTGGACCATTACTGTTCAACTGGTACATGCTTCCACTTTCACATATCATCACTAACCATAACGTCAATTACCACAATTATGCAGACGATTCGCAACTTTACATTTCTCTATACCACGATGACTTATCTCCCATACAGTCCCTCACCCAATGTATCAGTGACATTAACAAATGGATGACAGAAAACTTCCTACAGTTAAATAAAGACAAAACAGAAATACTAATCTTTGGTGCACAGACTCAAAGACTGAGAGTGGCTGAACACCTCAAGTCCCTCTCTCTGGAGAGCAAAACTGTTGCAAAGAATCTTGGCATAATCATGGATAGCAAATTAAACTTCAGGAGTCATATCAACCACATCACAAAATCATCTTTCTACCATCTGAAAAATATATCTAAATTAAGAAGTTTTCTATCAAAACCTGACTCTGAAAAATTAATTCATGCATTCATAACCAGCAGATTAGATTACTGTAATGGCCTATTCACTGGCCTCGCAAACACAAGCATTCGACAATTACAATTAATTCAAAATGCAGCAGCACGTATTCTCACTGGTACAAAAAAATATCAACACATCACACCCGTTCTTAAAACCCTGCACTGGTTACCCGTCAAAAAAAGAATAGATTTCAAAGTCCTCCTGTTAGTTTATAAAGCACTAAATGGTCTTGCACCTCAGTACCTAACAGACATGCTAATTACCTACACACCAGCAAGAACCCTCAGGTCCACAAACACTAGTACACTAGTCATTCCCCGCACCAGAACTCAGGAAGGGGAGGCTGCATTTTCTGTTTATGCCCCACGCAGGTGGAACAGTTTGCCTGAGGCAGTAAAGACTGCCCCGTCAGTCAATCTTTTTAAAAATAAGTTAAAAACTTTTCTCTTCTCAACAGCGTTTGATTGAGTGTGTGTGTGTGTGTGTGTGTGCTTGTCTACTCTGTGCTTTGTATTGTTTGTTATTGTTTTGTTGTATGCTGTAAAGCGCATTGTGTCTGCCTTGTGCATGAAATGCGCTCTATAAATAAAGTTTGAATTGAATTGAATTGAATTGAATACACACACATATATAAACACACACATAAACACACATACTCATATACATGCATAAATACACATACACACACGCAGCTTCCTTCACTAAAGGGAAGGAAAAATGCTGTTCCACAATTCCTTGCTGAAGCAACATTTAAAGCAACGCACCATTGTAGTTTCACCACAGCAGAGCCACGTTCATGTAGAAACAGAGCAGCAGTTGTATGTTATACAAATACATACATGCCATTCCACTCATGGTGTCATGCACTTTAAAATTCTATAAAATGTCTCTACTTTCTCTATACTAAATGTATAAAAGGTCAAAGGTTAGGGAACTCTATATACTTATGTCTGAATATCATTTATTCTGACCTCTTGCTCAGTTCATTATTTAGCTGAACTTTCTCTACTTGTATGTTGCTTCATGTTATATCACTTCAACATTTCTGTTTGTTTTGTTTTTATTTTCAATAGTATCTTGTTGTTGTTTCCTCCTGGAACTGATGGTTAAAAGTTCATGTGATTCTGTGTTGGACAGGAAACAACAAAGTTAGTTTAAAAACACAATGCCCAGTGTGAGCACCATTGGTTGTCTCTTCCTATGTTCTGATGAACGCTCCTTCAAACACTGACCTCCTGACGTTTTCCATGGAGGTCGGGGAGACGTGGTTAGTCCAGACAGACAGAGACAGACGGAGGACAGGAGACAGAAGGGGAGAGTGAACAGAGAGAGTACAAGCAGCACAGCAGCAGACCGATGAAGGTTTGATAACCAGCTGATCACAAGTTTCACCGTGATGTTTTACTCCTTAGTAATGTCATCATCAGCTGCAGCAACAAAAAGTGTTAACATGAGCAGCAGAGTAACAATGATGAAGTCAGGTTATAACAGCTTCATGAATATGATTGGCTGTTACTGGCCGCACAGCTGTGAAGGAGCCAATCGTACTGCAAACAGCCAATACAAACACGACTTCAGTTCAAATATTTCACACAGAACAGTTTTTACCTCAAGTGACTCTGAACATGATGGAAATGTGTTAATTCATGTATTTTATTCAAACATAATGAACAGTAATATTGAAACAATTATAGTCAGTATGTGTGACTGCAGCGCCCCCTGTCTATAGGAGGACTCTGTCACCCACAGTCACTCAGGACCAGGACCTGCTCCTGAACCTGAACTTAACCAAACTGCAACTGAAAACTCAAGCCAGAGTCTTTCTGCCAGTAAGGCTTTGTGGCAGGAAGCCCTGAGGGCAAACTTCTCCCAACACACACACACAGACACACACACACACACACACA
>NW_019524958.1:98049-121669 GCF_002814215.2 Seriola lalandi dorsalis | reverse complement strand
TGTGTGTGTGTGTGTGTGTGTGTGTGTGTGTGTGTGTGTGTGTGTGTGTGTGTGTGTGTGTGTGAGTATGAAGGCAGTGTGACAGGACAGACAGACAGCTTCATGAGTTACCTGTCTGTCTCTCTGAGAGAAAGACAATGTCAACGTTTGATAAACCAGCTGTTGCAGTTTAGATTTAGCTTAGCTTCACCAGCTCCGATTCTCCTCGGTACACCTTTTCTCCGTTCTCCAGGTTCTTGTCAGGTAGGTGATTACAGCCTCTTAGAGAACCTGTTTCAGTTCTTCTGTCTCTTCATGTGATCCAGACTGATCCATGATGCTGAGATAAGGGCTCTGTGGGGAACAGGACTCCTGGTTCTTCATGACTCTGTGTGTTGTGTTTGGTTGTCCTGAATCTGGACCAATCAGACATCTCCGGTCCTTTCATTAAAAACAGTGAATGGTTCTGAGTAGGAGATTTGTGTGACAGCTCTGTTCATTCATTGCACTTGACTTAACTCGACTTGTGCTGTACTGTCTTTTTATTTGTTCTTCTTGTGTAAACTGCAGAATTGAAGAAATGTGTATTTACTGAACATTACGTGTCGGTTAAGGGTTAAACTTAGATGAATATAATTTAAAAATGTCAACAGTAACTGAAAGGCTTGGCCTTAACAACAACAACTGTTTCATTGGCTATACATCTGAATTCTGGTCTTTACTTTTATTTCAAGTTTGAAGATCAGAATTTTATGTGGTGACATGTGGTGGTGAAAAACTAGATGAATGTGAGTGATGTTAATGCAGTTCGTCTCAGTGAGTCTCTGTGTGGCGCCTGTTATCACAAAGACAAGAGGCTCAACGACATGTTAGTGACGGACACACACACACACACACACCTTCAGTTTTAAAGCAGTGAACAAACCAACAGCAGCTGAACACAGTAAGACGGTTTTTAACATCTTGAATGTTTCTGTAGTAACATGTTTGATCAGTCTTGTGTTCATGTGTTCATGAGTTCATGTGTTCATGAGTTCATGTGTTCATGTGTTCATACATGTTGATATTTATCAGCAGAGACACATGTTTTCAGATCTTTAACTGAGACTTTTCATTAATATTAATGTGTTAATGTTTTGTGCTCTGATTAATGAGAAAACTGAGTGCACTCTACTCACTCAAGTCATTTCATGTGGTGTAGTGATGTCAGGAAATAATTCACATAATTTAGCATTTTTCCATCTTTATGTACGACAGCAGAGCCTGTGTATATTCTCATTTGTCCAGGTCATAGTATCCTAAAGGAGTTTTTTAAATCGAAAACAACTGGACTAGGTTATTTGTCTGGGAAAACGTTTCACCTCTCATCCAAGAGGCTTCATCAGTTCGTGTACACATCTGACCAGGCTAGGACTAGGACCAGTCCTAGTCCTAGCCTGGTCAGATACGACAGCAGAGGTTAATGTGACTTTTTAATTTTTAAGGTTTTGACTGACTTTTTAAAAGACCTCTATCTGTTATCAGAGAAACTATAGAGACAGGCTCTGATATCATTTACTTAATCCAGTATTTAAACATTGTTACAGTCATGCCACAGTGACTGATGCTGTTTGTGGTCCCGATCAATACTCCATGACAGCTGACATCTGCTGTGACATTACACCTGTAACTGTCCACAAGTAAAGTCACTCTGGTCAATGCAGAGATGACACATCATCTGTTGCTGTTTGTGGTCCCTATTGTTGTCCATGATTACATGTCACAGTTTGTGGCATGTCTCTAGCCAATGGCTAGTAGCCATGGTAATTACCACTGGAGAGTTGCCACAGTTTGTGGCATTACCAACAGGCTCCTGAACATGAGCCACTCACTGTTTTGATGATGATGATGATGATGATGATGATGATGATGATGATGATGATGATGATGATGAGTGTTGAGAAATGAAATGCAACATTGAGAAAGAGGAGAAGAGGAGATGATGAAGAGCTTGTCTTTAATGACCTGAACAGCACCTTCACTCTGCCACGCCTGTGTGTGTGTGTGTGTGTGTGTGTGTGTGTGTGTGTGTGTGTGTGTGTGTGTGTGTGTGTGTGTGTGTGTGTTGCTGTTTTTAGCTGGCTGTAGCCTAATATTTGTGGGAACCAGAGCACGAGAGAGAGAGAGAAAGACAGGCAGACAGACAGACAGACAGACAGACAGACAGGTGAAGAGGATCATATCTGAAGTAATAAATTTGATAAATCATGAGTTAAAGTTCCTGTTTTTACAGTGTTTGTATGAGCTGCTCTTCATACATTGTAACATCACTGGTGTTAAATCATCTCTTATCAATAACAGTATTCAGATCCGTCACATAAGTCACAGTGATCAATTCGTTTAATGTTTAACTGATCAATCGATGAACTCATCAGATTCAGTTTCTATAAACAATGATTATGTGTAAACATCCCAGAATGCATTGTGTTTCTTCTCTGATTTAAAGGAACAAGATGTAAAAAATCAATTTCAGTTAGATTATAGATCACTGACTCAGTGAGAATCACAAACACCATCATCACCATCAACTGATGATTCAGGCAACACTTCCCTCCTCATCCTCCTCCACCTTCTTCATGCCTGTACTGCCCTCAGGCTGAAGTAACATCTCAGTTCAACAGCACCAACAAATGCCCCATCTCCAACTCCTCCTCCACTTCATGGTGGAAAGATCAGCTGCTCTCACTCCACTCCAACCTACTGCCCCACCCACATCAAATCAGTGCCCAGTGTGATCTTCATGAGCCATCATCTAACCCCGCCCTACCTCACCTCATCACCTAACTGCCCCCTCCCTCCGGAGTTATGTCTCCAAACACCTCAGTGACTGATTGTCTACCCTCTCTACATAGGTTAGACAAGGAGAGGAAACAAGTAGACCAAACAAGGAGAGGAGAGGAGGTCAGCGGTTGATCAGAGGAAGGTGAGGAGGGTCTGAAAGAAAATCATGTAGGAGCCTAGAGAGGAATGAAAGTGTGTGTGTGTGTGTGTGTGTGGTGTGTGTATAGGAATGAGCTGGGTCATCGTACTCTCTGTAACTTTACACTGGAGGGTCAAACTGAAGACTCGGAACAGCTGCTGCTACCATGACAACGCAAGGGTGGGGTCAACCCTGGCAACGCTGAAGACACCAGAGACAAGACTGTGTGTGTGTGAGAGTGTGTGTGTGTGTGTGTGTGTGTGTGTGTGTGTGTGTGTGTGTGTGTGTGTGTGTGTGTGTGTGTGACTTTGAACAGCGCTGCACCTGATTGCCTGTCAGTCTCTGATGATGATAAACCTGACTTAGTGAGAGAAAAATAGACGTCGGAGAGAGAGAGAGGTGGTTGTGATGATCAGTCCAGTCCAGCAGGCTGCATGGTTCTCTCTGGTTCTATGTTAGCATACTTCTCCCAAGCTGACTACGTTCTGTCCTGTAGCTCCGCCCACACGCTCAGTAGACTGATGATGACTCATTTTAACAAAGTTAAAAGACATTGCCTGACAGTTCAAATCCGATAAATCCACATAACAAGAGGAACAGGACCAGAGCTCCCAGTACAGCTCCCAGTACAGGAATCTAGTCTAAGTTGATTGAACAGGAGTTTTATCCACTGAACTGTAGTTACAGTCACATGGTTCAGACTGTAGTTACAGACTCGCATGAGGGTCAGTCCGAGTTGAACAAAAAACAAACAACAGTTCTTTGATTCATTTCTCTTGATTTTGTCAGAGCTGTGTGTGTGTGTGTGTGTGTGTGTGTGTGTGTGTGTGTGTGTGTGTGAGAGAGAGAGAGAGAGAGAGAGAGAGAGAGAGACAGAAATAATGAAGTCTGGATGAAAAATGGAAAGACTGAAACAGAGACGGACAGAAGAAACAGTGTAGTGACAGAGAGACAGACTGACGGACAACAAGGACTTGTGAGACAGGTGGGAACAGGTATAACAGGAGTGACAGAGTGAGCTGCAGCCATGATGAGCAGAAAAATGTCATATTTTGAGTTTTGGAGGAGCAACAAGGAGAGAGGAGCTCTGCTGAAGAGAGCCAATCAGCTGAGAATTCCTCCCTCACAGCTGTAAGTCAGATTCTGATTGGAAAACAGACTTTACCTGCTTTAATATAAACAGAGCTGCACATGTTCAATAGCATTGATCTGATTGGTAAGGTGTAGCAGAGTGAGAGTATAGTGGTCTGTTGTTCCCCTGGATTTAAATGTGAAAGACAAGTCGTCAGTTTTTCTCTTCGCTTCAAATTATTTATGTATATATACAATATATATATATATATGTGTGTGTGTGTATTTATAGATTTATTGGGTTAGGGTTAGCTAACCCCATTTATTGATTTAGTTTATGTCAAAACTGACTTGGCAATAAAAATGATTCTGACACTAGGAGGCAGCTGCTAGGTGACAGTGGAATTCGGGCGGTGCTGCATGATGCCAGGATGGCGCCTCTGCTTCCCCCTCTTGGTTCGGAGGTCTTCAGACGCTTCACGCAAGCCTCGCTAGAGGAAATTCAACGACGATATGAAGCCGAGGAGAAGGAGCGACAGAGGAAGAAAGAGAAGAACATCGAGGTAAAGGACATATTACTATAATTCAATAACTGATCAACCCAGCAGCACTGGATGTCAGTAACGTCAGAGAGATGTCGGAGTCTAACGACTCTAATGAAGATAAAGATGATAAAGTTTAGTTGGACATGAAAATCTGCTTCACAACAAAAAGACATGGTGACATGTAATGTCAGCATTTTATATAAATACCCTGAAATCTTAAGACCATGATACTGTGGTTGTCTCTGATTGGCTGTCTCTCTGATTGGCTGTCTCTGATTGGCTGTCTCTCTGATTGGCTGTCTCTGATTGGCTGTCTCTTTGATTGACAGATAGCAGAAGAAGATCTTCCTAAACCAGCAAGTGACTTGGAGGCCGGCAAGCCCCTCCCATTTATCTATGGAGACCCGCCCCCTGAGCTTCTCAACACCCCATTGGAGGAGCTGGATCCCTTCTACCAATCACAGAAGGTCTTTGTATCTCTGTAATAAAATGTATCAGTTACATCAAGTTTCATCTTCAGGACAGATTTTCAAAACTAAATCAGATTTATTTTACCTCCACAATGTTTATGTTTCCTGCTGTGCTTGTTTTTGTCTGACCTGTCTCTCTGTCACATGTCTCTCTGTCACCTGTCTCTCTCTGACCTGTCTCTCTCTGACCTGTCTCTCTCTCGCCCTTCTCTCTCTGACCTGTCTTTCTCTCTGACCTGTCTCTCTTTCACCTGTCTCTCTCTGACCTGTCTCTCTTTCACCTGTCTCTCTCTGACCTGTCTCTCTCTCACCCTTTTCTCTCTGACCTGTCTTTTTCTCTGCCCTGTCTCTCTTTCACCTGTCTCTCTCACCTGTCTCTCTCTCTCACCTGTCTCTCTCTCTGTCACCTGTCTCTCTCTCACCCTTCTCTCTCTCACCTGTCTTTTTCTCTGACCTGTCTCTCTCTCACCCTTCTCTCTCTCACCTGTCTTTTTCTCTGACCTGTCTCTCTCTCACCTGTCTCTCTCTAACCTGTCTCTCTAACCTGTCTCTCTCTCGCCCTTCTCTCTCTGACCTGTCTCTCTCTCGCCCTTCTCTCTCTGACCTGTCTTTCTCTCTGACCTGTCTCTCTGTCACCTGTCTCTGTCTGACCTGTCTCTCTCTCGCCCTTCTCTCTCTGACCTGTCTTTCTCTCTGACCTGTCTCTCTGTCACCTGTCTCTCTCTGACCTGTTTCTCTCTCACCCTTCTCTCTCTGACCTGTCTTTTTCTCTGACCTTTCTCTCTTTCACCTGTCTCTCTCTGACCTGTCTCTCTTTCACCTGTCTCTCTGTCACCTGTCTCTCTCTGACCTGTCTCTCTCTCACCCTTTTCTCTCTGACCTGTCTTTTTCTCTGACCTGTCTCTCTTTCACCTGTCTCTCTCTGACCTGTCTCTCTCTCTGTCACCTGTCTCTCTTTCACCCTTCTCTCTCTCACCTGTCTTTTTCTCTGACCTGTCTCTCTTTCACCTGTCTCTCTCTGACCTGTCTCTCTGTCACCTGTCTCTCTCTAACCTGTCTCTCTAACCTGTCTCTCTCTCGCCCTTCTCTCTCTGACCTGTCTCTCTCTCGCCCTTCTCTCTCTGACCTGTCTTTCTCTCTGACCTGTCTCTCTGTCACCTGTCTCTGTCTGACCTGTCTCTCTCTCGCCCTTCTCTCTCTGACCTGTCTTTCTCTCTGACCTGTCTCTCTTTCACCTGTCTCTCTCTGACCTGTCTCTCTCTCTGTCACCTGTCTCTCTCTCACCCTTCTCTCTCTCACCTGTCTTTTTCTCTGACCTGTCTCTCTTTCACCTGTCTCTCTCTGACCTGTCTCTCTGTCACCTGTCTCTCTCTGACCTGTCTCTCTGACCTGTCTGTCTTCAGACATTCATCGTGCTCAGTAAAGGAAACATCATCTACAGGTTTAACGCGGACCCGGCCTGCTACACCCTGAGTCCATTCAGTCGTCTGAGGACCATCGCCATCAGGATCCTGATCCACTCATATCCTTTATGATGTCACACTCTACCAATAGCTCCTTAAGACAGACTCGATCAAAGACTAGTGAGTTCAACTAATTGATCTAACAAACACAGGCAGCCAGCTGCAGTGAAACTCGACAGGATTAATAAGATAGAAATATTTGTTGTATAATTGGCTCTACTTCGTGATTGATCTTTGATCAGCAGGTTATTGATTGATGATCAGCTTCCTTAAAGCCAAAACTTTATTCAGTTTGTTCATCATGGTGACGATTCTGACCAACTGTGCGTTCATGACGATGAGTGATCCTCCAGCATGGAGCAAGACTGTGGAGTGAGTCTGACACACACACACACACAAACACACTGATACACACATAATTACACACTGACATTATACACAGTTGATGTGAAAACTATAGATCATGACCTCAGGACTGAGACAAATAACCAGTCTGTCTTCCTCTTCTGTCGTCTGTCTTCTGTCTAAAGGTCACTAAAGTTCAAACAGTTTGAACTTTGACCCCTGTGGTATGTTTGAGTTCTGCTGTAATTCTCTGTTTTCAGGAATTGAAACTCTCAGTGTTTAGATGCTTTGAACTCAGCCCATCTCTAAAGGACTGGTCTGGTTCCAAGTGAACTCTGGTGGTCTCTCTGGACCATATGTCCACAAGTGCAGGACTTTCCGTGATCACTCAGACAGTGGTTCTCCTGTAAAGTTTCTGCAGAAACACTGTGACTTTATTCACAACCTGCAGCTGATTTCAGTCTAATAACACTAATAACATTAATGACGATATACACTTAATGTGAAACGTCCATCACAGTTGTTCTTGTATCTGAATGAAAGAATGAATGAGTGTCTGAAGTGTTTCCTGTCGTTGAACAGGTACGTCTTCACAGGCATCTACACGTTTGAAGCGACGGTCAAAGTTCTCTCCCGAGGATTCTGTGTGGGAGATTTCACCTTCCTCAGAGACCCCTGGAACTGGCTGGATTTCATGGTCATCAGCATGGCGTAATAATCAATATCAATAATCAAAAACTGAAACACAAACACAAACACATCTATGATAGAAAGACTCACAAAATCACATTGTTTCAAACACTATTCCCTTGGTACATTTTTAACTTTTTAGTCCAAACTGCTGCTTAAAAACTTCAAGTTCTATACAATGAGAAAGTTGAACAGTCACTGACGACGATGACGACGATTACAATAACGCTAACAACAACGACGACAATGATGATGACAATGACAATGAAGGTGACATCGATGACTACAAAGGCATTGATGACAATGATGATGACTACAAGGCAATGACAATGGCAATGACATCAATCACTACCGAGGCAATGACAATGATGGGGACTATGATGATGAAGATGCAGAGAACAACAACAATGATGGTGAAAATGGCTGTGACGATGATGACTACGAGGCGATAGCATCAATGACGACGCAGTGATGAATGACGATGAGTACAAAGACAACGACAATGACAATGACCATGATGACTACGAAGGCAATAATGATGACAACGGTAATGACGACAACAACAATAATGACAAAGGCAATGATGGCGATGACTATGACGATGATGACTACGAAGGCGACGATAACTATGAAGGCAATGTCGACAACGACAGCGATGATGATGATGATGTCTTCTTCTTTCTTTCAGGTATCTTACAGAGTTTGTAGACTTGGGGAATGTTTCTGCGTTGAGAACATTCAGAGTTCTCCGAGCCCTGAAGACCATCACAGTCATCCCCGGTCAGTGTGTGTCACATCTTAAGGTGGATTTAATGCCTTAAGTCCACCTTAAACAGCTGCTACTGAGACTTCTGCTTCTTACACACACTCTGTTTTTATGAGTTGATGATTTTATACCCCCACCTCCAGGTTTAAAGACTATTGTGGGAGCTCTCATCCAATCAGTCAAGAAGTTGGCTGATGTCATGATCCTGACAGTGTTCTGCCTCAGTGTCTTTGCCCTGATTGGTCTGCAGCTCTTCATGGGAAACCTGAGACAGAAGTGTGTCCTGATGCCACAACAGCTTCGTAACCACACACCTGACGTCAGTCTCAACATCAGTTACCATGGCAACAACACCTACGGCAATGACACAGGAAGCGGTGACTTTGTTTTCTATGAGTACATCAATAATCCAGGTATGAGAAGATTCTCGTCATGACACTGAGCTCAGTCAGATCAACATCTAAATGAATGAATGAATGAATTTGTCTGTGGCAGGGAACTACTACTACCTGCCTGGGCAGCTCGATGCTCTACTCTGTGGAAACAGCTCTGATGCCGGGTACGTTCACATGAAGGACTGACTAGAATAATGATGATGATGATGGTGGTGATGATGGTGATGATGATGTGATGGTGATGGTGGTGATGATGATGATGATGATGTGTTCAGGGTCTGTCCCGAGGGTTATGTCTGTCTAAAGGTGGGGAGAAATCCAAACTATGGCTACACCAGCTACGACTCTTTTGGTTGGGCATTCCTGGCTCTGTTCAGACTGATGACCCAGGACTTCTGGGAAAACCTCTTCCAGCTGGTCAGTAACTGGTCCCAGTACAGAGGCAGGTCCTAACTAGTTAATCACTACCTCGTTCACTCCTCCCTGTAACAGAAGCTCATCAGGTGCATTGCATTGCGGGATTGTTAGCAGGCAGCACATGTTGTACTGTTTTGTTCTATGTTGACAAATCAAATGGACAGGAAGTATGTAGTAAACAGCAAGTGAAGACAGTGATTGATAGGTCACGTGGAAAGGTAAATGAGAGCAGGTTTCCTCTCAGTCCTATTAAACATGAAAAGTTTTTTTATCTGAACGGGTTTCAGAAAGTTCAAGCACCTGGAAATATATATACAACCTGTCTGTCTCTCACCTGTCTGTCTGCAGACACTACGAGCGGCAGGTAAAACCTATATGATTTTCTTCGTGGTCGTCATTTTCCTCGGCTCGTTCTACCTCATTAACCTGATCCTGGCTGTGGTTGCCATGGCGTATGCCGAGCAGAACGAGGCCACGTGTGCCGAGGCCAAACAGAAGGAGGAGGAGTACGCCGAGATCCTGGAGGCGCTGAAGAGGAGAGAGGAGGAGGTGACCCACAAACAAGTACAAACACACAGACAAACATTAACATACACTGAAACGCTGAACCTTTATTATCACTGTTGTTCCAGCAGGCAACCTGCAGGGCTACACCCTCCCAGAATCCAGACTCAACACACCCACCTGTTGACGGACAGGAAGTCGAGCAAGAACACACTGCTATGGAAGGTATACACACACACACACACACACACACACACACACACACACACACACACACACACACACAAATAGTTGAGGACACTCTTTCTCATTCTAACCGAAGAAGAGATATTTAAAATCAGTCTGCTGATCCAGGTTCAGTCTTTGATGATTGAGTGTGATACAATGAGGCTTCTTCACAGCCAATCAGCTGTTTCTTCTAACACATCTGATGTGAATCCTCAGACAGGTGGAGGTGACTCCTCATACAGGTGGAGGTGACTCCTCAGACAGGTGGAGGTGACTCCTCAGACAGGTGGAGGTGACTCCTCAGACATGTGAAGGTGATGACTCTTCAGACAGGTGGAGGTGACTCCTCAGACAGGTGGAGATGACTCCTCAGACATGTGAAGGTGATGACTCTTCAGACAGGTGGAGGTGACTCCTCAGACAGGTGGAGGTGACTCCTCGGACATGTGAAGGTGATGACTCCTCAGAAAGGTGGCGATGACCATGTGTCTCTTTGTGTTTCAGACTTTGAGGATGACCAGAGACCGTGTCCTCCATGTTGGTATTCCTTTGCTGACATCTTCCTGAAGTGGAACTGCTGTGGTTGCTGGCGGTGGCTCAAAATACGGCTCTACACCATCGTCATGGACCCATTCTTCGACCTTGGCATCACCATCTGCATCGTCCTCAACACCGTCTTCATGGCCATGGAGCACTATCCAATGACGGATCAGTTTGAGGAGCTACTGAGTGTCGGAAACCTGGTGAGTGCCTCAGGTAAAACCTGGATCGGGATGATGTTAAAGTCGCCATATGAAGAGTACATTAACCCTAATGTACTCTAACACTAAACTGTCAGCTATCTTTTATCTAACTGACGCTAACTTTAAAAGTAGTTTCATAATCAACTAGATCTGCAAGCAGGAATGAATGGGGTCCAAGCCTCCTGAGGTAATCGTACCCGGCCACCTGTCGAGGCGGCGCAAGTTGAACATGTTTGGGGCGCCCCCTAGTGGCTGATTAGTAGCACATTTTGTACAGACCCTCAGAGTGATATGGGGAACAAATGTGAAAGTTTCATGTCAATAGAAATAATTTCTCCAAAGATATGCAACACTACCCGTTTTGACTGCTAGCTACAGGAAGCAGTGCATTTTCCGAGCATTTTTTGTTGCTCAGAAAATGCACAAGTTACACAAGCCAGTTTTGATCAGAAGCAGCCGAGAGAGAAAGAGAGACAGGGATTGAACCATCGACCTTCTGATTAGTGGCTGACCCACTCTAGGTAGGGCTTTTTCCTTGTTTATAGCACCATTGGTTGGTGGACAGGCTCCCAGCTCCCTCAGGCTCGGACCCCTAAATGTATAACATGAAGAAAAGACACATTTTTAATTCAACAGTGAGTTTCCTCTAAGGGAAACTGTCCACAGGTTCATAACGGGGAGAGTCTCTGCCTCCAACAGCTGCTCCTCCATGGCAACGTGTTCTTTATGATCACAGTTTGACCTGAACATTTCCATGGACACAGAGTCTGTTCTTTACACTGTGCTCAGGGTCAGAGTGATGATACTGCCCCTACTGCGTAAAGACAGAACCACTAAGACCTTCATCAACCAGTGAGAGTGTAGACATGCTGACCTCTGACCTCTGACCACTGACCACTGACCCCTTTGCAGGTCTTCACAGGGATCTTCACAGCAGAGATGGTGCTCAAACTTCTGGCCATGGACCCGTACTACTACTTCCAGGTCAGGCTTCCTGTTTGTCACCAGCTCAGTGATGACGACCGATGGCTGTTCCCACTGTGACATGTGTCTGTTCTGTTACCATGGTTACAGGTGGGGTGGAACATCTTTGACAGCATCATCGTAACCATGAGTCTGGTGGAGCTGGGATTGGCTAACGTTCAGGGCCTGTCTGTGCTGCGCTCATTCCGATTGGTCAGTGCAACATCATGGTTTCATGTCTACCTGTCTCCTCACCTGTCTACCTGTCTCTTCACCTGTCTACCTGTCTCCTCACCTGTCCAGATGCGTGTCTTTAAGCTGGCCAAGTCTTGGCCGACCCTCAACATGCTGATCAAGATCATTGGAAACTCGGTGGGGGCTCTGGGGAACCTGACTCTGGTCCTCGCCATCATCGTTTTCATCTTCGCCGTCGTCGGGATGCAGCTGTTTGGGAAGAACTACAAAGACTGCGTCTGTCGCATCTCGGGGGACTGCGAGCTTCCTCGCTGGCACATGAATGACTTCTTCCACGCCTTCCTCATCATCTTCAGGATCCTGTGTGGAGAATGGATCGAGACCATGTGGGACTGCATGGAGGTCTCGGGTCAGACCATGTGTCTGATTGTGTTCATGATGGTCCTGGTCATTGGAAACCTTGTTGTGAGTCTTCTGACCTGACCCTGGTTCAGTATGTCACTAATCCTCCAAAGGCCACCAGGGCAGAAACAGACCCAGGTCTGGGTCAGTGGTTGGGGGTTCTGGTGTGAATGAGACTGACTGGGGACAATGAAAAAAAGAAGTTAGCCAAGTCTGAAATTTTCTAAATCAAGGTACAGGTCCTGAATCTGTTCCCGGTCTTGTTTCAGGTCCTGAACCTGTTCCTGGCCTTGTTGCTGAGCTCATTCAGCGGTGATAATCTGGCAGCTCCAGAGGATGAAGGTGAAAACAACTTGCAGATCGCCATAAATCGGATCAACAGGGCCGTGGCCTGGATCAAGTCCTGGATCCTAGAGCAGATTTGGACTGTCTTGGGAAAGAAGAGGCATGTCAACCCAGACCACATTGGTAGGACCATAACTGGAACTACAGTAAAGACTTTGGTCTCCCTCTGTGTTAAGGTTTAGTGTCGTGTGGTGTTTTCATTAGGTTTGTTTCCATGGAGCTAATATTATAATCAGCTGATCATGTGACATCACCAGCTGTTGTACTAAATGAAATCATCATGACTTCACAGTCGACGGTGACGACAACGACACAAAGGAGGTTTTGCATTTGACCTTTGTGACCTCAGACCAGCCAGTGTCAGAGGTCAATGCCCTCGGCTGTAGCCACGACAACCTGAGCAGCAACTACCACAACATCACCTTCCTGAAGGTGCCCATCGCGGAGTCCGAGTCGGAGTCTGAGTCCGAGTCGGAGTCTGAGTCCGACTTTGAGACACCTGAAAATGAAGATGAAGAAGAGGATGAAGAGGAAGACAAGAAAGAAAAGCTTTCCAAAGTAAACTACTAACTACCCTACTTTATTATATTGTACTCTACTCTACCCTACTCTACTCTATTCTACCCTACTCTACTCTACCCTACTCTACTCTATTCTACCCTACTCTACTCTACCCTACTCTACTCTACTCTATTCTACTTTATTCTACTGACAGTTTAAAACTCACCATTTTCATAAACATGAAAACAGCTGGTAACATGTTTTAGTGCAGTCAGTGATTTACAGGTCAGAGATCGCAGATCAGGTCACAGGTCATGGACTAGTATAACTGCTGAGCTCAGTCAGATGTGAACATGTATAAAGTTATTCATTGTAATAATATTGATTATTTGATTATTGTCTGATGTGTTTGTTCAGGGTGAAGAGTCGTCAACCTGCAGCACAGTACAGAAACTTCCTGAAGTCCAAGAGGAAGAGGACGATGAAGATCAGGATACTAATACACCTGAGGACTGCTGCACTGACAGTATGAACACACGCACGCACACGCACACACACACACACACCTGAGTCCTTGTCATGTAACTGATTATATGTTTCAGACTGTTACCGTCGCTGCCCGCGCCTGGACATAGACACATCCCAGGGCAGAGGGAAGGTCTGGTCTAACTTCAGGAGAACCTGTTTCTCCATTGTGGAACACAACTACTTTGAGACCTTCATCATCTTCATGATACTGCTCAGCAGCGGAGCTCTGGTAAACACTGTTTTTAATTATTACAGGTTATTGACGAGATGTGATCAGAGTTTGTTGGTACATGTTTGTGATTTTAGAGCTCGCTTCTCCTGGTGCTGCTTGTTCTGTTTGATCTGGTCATGTGACTGAGCAGGTCAGATCTGAATGCAGGAATGTGTCCGACGTGCATACTAACCATATGGAGACAATACGGCTGGCATGGCTAACACTGGACTACAAACATGGCTGACACTGTGACTACTAACATGGCCACAACAGGTTACAAAGGTGAGATGATATTTAACTAACACTTAATAAACTATGGATAACAGTGGTGGCTGCTGGTCTTATAATGAGGGGAAGCTCATTTTCTGCCTACATCATAAAATGTGTCCGTTTATTTATATGTAAATTTGCAGAGTGGCAGAAGAGAGTCGCCAAACACAACGCTAGTCGTTTTTGACAAAGACAAAGTCGCTGAGGATCAGAACGTCTCCAGATCAACTCCGAACAACATAATGAAAAACTTGAAAACTGCTCCGGTGGATGCTTATACTTCAAGATTGCTGATTCGCTCATTTCGCTGTCAATCAAAAAGGGACTCAGCCTCAGACAGATCATCCAATCATCAAGTAGAAGCCGAGCGTCAGGGCCAGCCCACTGTCCCATAGACCCCCAGAGACGCTGAGCGTCCGATGGGCGGGACAAAGCCCAGCATTTATCCAATGACCGTCTAGTTTGGCTGCAGTGGAACAACCCACTCTCTGCTTCCCCATTGAAGTCAGGAGACGCTCGGCGTCTACACTGTGTAAAGCTCTGTGGCGCTGCGGGATGAATGAGAAGAAGTCGTGTCGGTTACCTGTGATAAGCAGCTGATTCTGAACAAAAGATGAACGTGTTCTAGCGCATATTTAGTCAATGAAATGTTCAGACAACAGCACATATTTGACACTTATTTTGTTGACATTTTAGGGGAAGCTGAGCTTCCCTTGCAGTCTTAGAGCAATCGC
This sequence comes from Seriola lalandi dorsalis, assembly GCF_002814215.2. Lineage (NCBI taxonomy): Eukaryota > Metazoa > Chordata > Actinopteri > Carangiformes > Carangidae > Seriola > Seriola lalandi. Next base: position 106,942 of record NW_019524958.1, on the reverse strand, counting down.
CACTGATGGACAATGACAGTGTCACACAACACTAGATAACATGACAACACATCATATGACATCATATCATATGATGACATCACACAACCAGAAGTAACAGAGAATACAATAACACAAAATAAAACAAAAATAAAATAACAAGAGGATAATGAACAGAATGATTTTCAAGTCTATTCAATTCAGTTTTATTTATATGTCACCAAATCATAACATACATTATCTCAAGGCTCTTTACAATATTGTCAAGGCCGGGTAGACGGACTCAGGAGTAGGGAAGGAGGCAGAGGCAGAGGTCAGGTAACAAGAGTGTTTATTGTGTGATGAGCAGTAGATGAGAGGCCCCGACTCCAGCACAGCAGTCTCCCATCTGTAATCAGACTTGAACACACAACTAGGGAGCAGGGGCAGAAGGCATGACAAATGTTATATAATCGCATTATAATAAACTTTGTTTATAAAGAATCTCAGCTCAAAGTGGTTTATAATATAAGTAAAAATGAGAAACGAGACAATAAAAAGACAGTGGATGATCAAATATGTGAATGAAAATAAAAACAAAAACCAGTAAGACCAGTCAGAACAAACAGAACAAATCTGCAGTGAGGTCAGACCTGTCCAGGTGCTAATTTTGGTCTGTTATAAACAGGCATTTGAGGACATCTACCTGGAGCAGCGTCGGGTCATAAAGATTGTTCTGGAGTATGCAGACCAGGTATTCACCTACGTGTTTGTGGTAGAGATGATTCTCAAGTGGATCGCCTACGGATTCAAGATCTACTTCACCAACGCCTGGTGCTGGCTGGACTTCCTTATTGTAGACGTAAGAACACGATCAATCATAGTGGTTCTTGGTAAAATCTTCAGGTGGTCACCAGTGATATGATGTTACCAGGTGTGATTTGTCTTGCAGGTGTCTCTAGTGTCTCTGACAGCCAACATCCTGGGATACTCTGAGCTGGGAGCCATCAAGTCTCTGAGGACTCTAAGAGCTCTGAGGCCTCTGAGGGCCCTGTCCCGCTTTGAGGGCATGAGGGTGAGACAGGCACTTTGAACACTGACATACTGACAGACAGGTACATCAGAGGGTAATCTGTCTGTCTGCCCACTTACACCCAGGTCAGATGATTGTAACTCTCTATATTCCTGTCAGAGTCAATACAACCGTCCAGACTTCATCTGGTCCTGGTTCTCACAGGATCCAACAGAACATGACCCTGATAATCTGTACACTGGTCTCCTGTACATCTTCACTTCTGAGACATGTCTGTCTCTGTATCTTACCTGTTAGCTCCAATGAGCCTCTGTTCGGGGTTTGGTAGTCGTTCCTGGCTTGAGGCTGAAAACCAGAAGGGGATAGTGTGTCTCTCAAATCTGGAAGAAAAGGAGTTTCTTCATTTAAATCTATTCTAACAAGAGTTTTTTATGTTTTCTGTGATTTAGTGCCATTGTGTTTTTGTTTCTCATTTCATTCTATTTTAATGTCTTTGTAAAGCACTTTGTAACTGAAAGGTACATAGGCATAAAGTTGTTAGTTTTAGTGTATTTACCTGTCTCCCTGTCTGTGTGTCTGCAGGTGGTGGTGAATGCTCTGGTTGGAGCGATCCCCTCCATCTTTAACGTGCTGCTGGTGTGTCTGATCTTCTGGCTGATCTTCAGCATCATGGGAGTGAATTTGTTTGCAGGAAAGTTTTATTACTGTTTCAATGAGACGTCAGAGGAGATGTTTCACCCTGCGGACATCAACAACAAGACCGAGTGTTTCGCTCTGATCAATGAAAACTTCTCTGAGGTCCGCTGGAAGAACCTGAAGGTCAACTACGACAATGTGGGAATGGGCTACCTGTCGCTGCTGCAAGTGGTCAGTCAACACCTGTGACTTCACTGACAAACACTGAGATATTCAATCTAATACATGAAATAGCAAGACCATCAGGCATGACATTTATAGCATCAATTTCAATATCAACTAACAGCAGTACAGCGGAGGATCAGACTGCTGTACGCTGCTGTATCCGACATGCTGAGTGTCACTGTTTGCAGACGACCAGACTTTTATTCAGCTGTAAATTGATGTGAATGAGTTTTGTGTTTCAGGCCACATTTAAAGGCTGGATGGACATCATGTACGCTGCAGTGGACTCCAGAGAGGTCAGTACTACTGGAAATGACACTGTTACTGATACTGAAAGTATTACTGACTCTAGAACTGTTTCAGATACTTGTACTGATAGAGGTGCTGATGCTCGTACTATGAAACCATTGTTTCCATCACAGTGGTCAAAGATTAGACCTATAACTTGTCTGACTTGTCTCTGCTGAACATGGCTACCTATTTTGTAGGTGGAGGACCAGCCGGTGTACGAGGGTAACCTGTACATGTACCTGTACTTCGTCTGTTTCATCATCTTTGGCTCCTTCTTCACCCTCAACCTCTTCATCGGAGTCATCATCGACAACTTCAACCAGCAGAAAGCCAAGATATGTTTCTACTCACTGATAGGCTCAAAGATAGCTTTGTCCATATGAAGCCATGATGATGAATATTTTTTCTCTCTGTGTGTTAATTTTGTTTTTTCTTTCATCTTTACTTGGGAGGAACAGATATCTTCATGACAGAGGAGCAGAAAAAATATTACAATGCCATGAAGAAACTGGGCTCTAAGAAACCTCAGAAACCTGTTCCACGACCTGATGTAAGTTCAGTTACTTCCTGTCTAACTTCATCAGATCCAGACTGTGAGTACAGGTCTGAAGGTTCAGGTTCTCCTTCTGTATTTGCAGAACAAGTTCCAGGGTCTGGTCTTTGACTTGGTCACTAAACAGTTTTTCGACATCTTCATCATGGTGTTGATCTGCCTCAACATGGTGACCATGATGGTGGAGACGGACGAGCAGAGCCTGGAGAAAGAGACCATCTTGTACTGGGTCAACCTGGTCTTCATCATCGTCTTCACCACTGAGTGCTCTCTAAAGATCATCGCACTCAGGCAGCACTACTTTGCCGTTGGCTGGAACATTTTCGACTTTGTAGTGGTCATCCTGTCCATTGTAGGTGAGTTGGCCAATCAGTGTCTGGTGATGTCATCAGGGAGTGGTATGAGCCAACCCAGAAAGGGTTGACCCTAGACAGGTCTCTAGTCTATCACAGGGCCAACACACTCACATTCACACCTACAGCCTATTAACCTAACCTACATGTCTCTAGAACCGATAACCATCTTGCTGTGAGGCAGTGGTGTGAACCACTGCACTGCTGCGCTGCCCTCGCCATTCATTAACCTGTAGAAATGCCTTTTCAAATGTGTTTAATATCAGGAAATGGCTTATTTGATTTGAGAGAGATGGAGTGCAAGGGTATGAGTCCTTTTTTAATTTACATTTTGTCTATTTTTTAATCCACAATAATCCCCTCTTTCTTTCTCTCCTTCCTCCCTCCCTCCCTTCCTTCCTTCAGGCCTTCTCCTCGCTGACCTCATAGAGAAGTATTTTGTTTCGCCCACTCTCTTTCGTGTGATCCGATTGGCTCGTATCGGTCGAATCCTTCGTCTTATCCGAGGAGCTAAGGGAATCCGGACGCTTCTGTTTGCCCTGATGATGTCACTTCCTGCCCTCTTCAACATTGGTCTGCTCCTCTTCCTCATCATGTTCATCTTCTCCATCTTCGGAATGTCAAATTTTGCCTATGTGAGGAAGGAGGCCATGATAGATGACATTTTTAACTTTGAGAGCTTTGGGAACAGCATGATCTGTTTGTTTATGATCACCACATCAGCCGGATGGGACGGCCTGCTGAGTCCCATCATGAACACAGCGCCAGACTGTGACCCAGACATCGAGAACCCTGGATCAATGGTGAGAGGGAACTGTGGCAGCCCGGCGGTGGGCATTGTCTTTTTCACCACCTACATTATTATGTCCTTCCTGGTGGTGGTCAACATGTACATCGCCATCATCCTGGAGAACTTCAACGTGGCCACAGAGGAGAGCACCGACCCGCTGTGTGAGGATGACTTTGAGATGTTTTATGAAACCTGGGAGAAGTTTGACCCCGATGCCTCACAGTTTATACAGTACAGGTGAGTCCCACCGCATGTGTACTTCTTAATCTGGGTTCTTACTGATCTTAATCTGTCTCTGGACTCTAATGGTCTCTCCTTATTACCACAGTAAACTGTCAGACTTCTGCGACACTCTCCAGGATCCTCTGAGGATTCCCAAACCCAACACCATCAAACTGATCCACATGGATCTGCCTCTGGTTCCTGGAGACAAGATCCATTGTCTTGACATTCTGCTGGCACTCACTGCACAGGTAACATCACCTGATCACATATTATTATCTTATCTTATCTTATCTTATCTTATCTTATATTATATTATATTATATTATATTATATTATATTATATGTGTGCAGGTGTTGGGGGATTCAGGAGCAATGGATACACTCAAAGCCAGCATGGAGGAGAAATTCATGGCTAACAACCCCTCAAAGGTTTTTTTTCCTGTTTTCTTTCTTCATTCATATCAAATCTCACAACTTTTCTTGTCATCATATTTATTCATTCTGTACATAAAGTCTGTCAGACAGGAAACCTTCAGGTGTGAACTCACCTGGACTTTTTCACGTTCAGTGTTGAGTGTAGCTCAAGAAGAAAACATCAGTCATTGGCCAAAATCAATATTTTTCTATTGATGAAATATTTTCTTTATTAATATTGATTGGCTTCAGCCCCATGGTCCAAGTAACAGATGTTTATTGTCACTGCAGGTGTCTTATGAACCGATCAGCAGCACCCTGCGGAGAAAACAGGAGGAGGTGGCGGCGATGGTGATCCAGCAAGCGTACAGGAAACACCTTCTTCGGCGGACGGTCAAATTGGCATCTTACAAATACCGCGAGAAGACAGATAGACGGCGAGACGAGGATTCGCCCCCAGAGACAGAAGGACTTCTCTTTAAACGAATCAGTCAGCTGTATGGAGACAGCCAGGACACAGAGGAGCAACCTCCTCCAGCCCGAGTGGAGCTTCAGAGTGAGTTACTCCTCCATGCCACTCCTCCCCTGAGCACCCCCGACTTTCTGCAAGATGAGAACCTGAGGGAATCGATCGTGTGATGACGACTGATGTTTACTGGTTCTCCTTTTCTTCCTTTGTTCTGCTCTCTTGTGGAGCGTCACCTTGTGGAGGGGCAGCAGACAAACCTCTCTCAGCAGATCGATGACTGATGACAATCCTATTCATCTGTGTCAGTGCTGAAGACACTGTATGTCATATTATATCGATTTAATACTTAAACAGGTTGTTAGTGACACTAATAAAACACATCATTATTATTATGTTATTAGTCATTAGTCCCAGACCAGCTGATTATCAGCTGATGAGTCAAATCGCTTCACAGCTGCTCCACAGTGTTTTCAAAATGTTGAGGAGCTTTGACCAGAAAAGTCTTTTGATGGACATTTGAAATGACCAATGACAGTATTCAGTGTACAACTGCTCCCCTCAAACAATAAATCATTTAAATCTTTATTCAAACATCAGACAAAAACAAACAAGTCATTCATAACAGCTTCACTGGTGACTGACAGAGACACCAGGTGCTGGAATGTAACTCAGACTATTTACTCAAGTACTGTAGTACATTTTATTTACTTGTACTTTATTTGAGTATTTCCATTTTATGCTACTTTATAACTTTACTCATTTCAGAGGGAAATACTGCTACTACAGGAAGTTTATTTGACAGCAGCAGTAAATAAAAAGAAAAAAAAATATTTGCAAACTGCTACTGCAAAACCTTTTACAATGAGTCAGTGTGGTTGTTTCTCTTGTCATGTTGTTATCAGTTCAACCAAAGAAAGATTTCACCTCCAAACTAACATCAGCATTAGCATTAGCAGCAATTTACTTACCAGTCTAGAAGAAACATTGTGAGTTCAGCATCAAATTTCATTCCTTTACCCACCAACAGCTGTCTGCATAGGTGGAAACAAACACAAATGTTAACTCTCGTCTCTGTCACATCTTTTCTTCTACTGAAGTTAGCATGCTAACCAGCTAACCATGACTCATCTCTTCACTGTAGCCTCCGATCTGAAGACGTAGCGTCTCAAAGGACGTGTTATAACCTCTTGTATTGTAAACACAACTTACGGCTGTTATGGCTGGTCCCGGCAAGAAGCCCCTATAAACAAACACTTCAAGATTCAAAGAGGTAAAATGATCCAATGTTTCACAAAAAGAAAAGAGTTCAGTCAAAGAAACCGATTTTATTTTTTTCTTCTTCTCTCCCATGAATCATCTGACGACCTGTCAGATTTATCTGGTGACCCTTTGGAGGGGTCCAACCCCCAGGGTGGGAAGCAGTGGACTAAACTGTCTAAGAGTAAGTGACATAGTTAAAGCAGCTACAACAGTGACATCAGTCAGGATCAATGATCTGATCAATCACAGGAGGAACGTTCATTCTGCTTTTACTTGTCATGGAGTTTTGTATATTGCTGTATTCGTATTTTTACTAGTAAAGGATCTGAGTACTTCCTGCACCACTGCAGACAGCCAATAACAGCGCAGCATCTGAACACATGACTGATGAGAAGGAAACAGTATTTTTGTTTTTATAAATAGAAATGTTGTTATTTTACATTTCAGTCATCTACAGTTTGATTTAATCTGCCTACATCATGTGTGACACAGTGAATCACCTGTTATCAATCACCTGCATTTATGAACTTTCACTTTCCTTACATTCACTCTGATTGTCGCTTCAGCTGCTGTTCTTCTTCACAGATGACAGTATACTGCTGTGATGATAAGGTGAACCGGCTAATAGGAGTATACAATGGACCAGGTAACAGCCAATCAGAGCTGGTTTAGACTAACGTATTGGAAATTGATCATTCATGAATGATTTTATCTTCAGATCCTACATTTTTTCTTTCTTTTTCTTTCCTTCTTTTTAAATTTCTTTATTTTATTTTTTTTTGTATGAAGATTGGTTTATCACTAAATTATAGTATTCATGTTTTTCGTTTCTTTACTTCATACAGAGCTGCAGGGACGATGTTTTTGTAGTCCAACCCTGACGTTAGCATCTCCCTGGTTCCATCCACAAACAGCCAATGGGATGTTTCCACTGTTTTTTGGGATTATTAGACAAAATAAACAACAGTTTCTGATCCTGACAGGTTTAGTTCAGCAGGATCATCTTCACTAATGAACACCATGTTATGATGTTTGAAGCCTCAATACAATCAGAAGAAGTAAAAAGGTAATATTAAAACCAACTACAACATGGTCACGACTTCAACACCACGGTCACGACTTCAGCGTCACCACCACTAAACTTCAACTTGTAGTTTGGTTTAGCTCTGATCTCTTCTACAAAAGCCTTTCCTCTGACAGAATTAGTGACAGTTTGTATAAACACAACGAGGCTGTAAAGGTGGACTGGTGAGTAGATGGATTTTCATGTTCAAAATGACAACGACCTCTGTAGTCTCATTTAGACACTCGTTAGCAACCGTGATGTAAAAGCTTCAAGAAATCAGGACTTGAGTATTTACAGACTGATTTTATATCATAGAATAAAACATGAAAATGTCTTGAGCTTGTTTTAAACTCAGACCTGATTTCAGTCATCAACCAAAAACACATTCAAACAGAAACCATCTCTTCATGTGATTGGTGGTTAAGTGTCAGAGTCATCAGCTGATTAGTCAGTTTTGATGTTTGGGATGATGAATGACAGCTGTGACCTGAAAAACAAAGTGATTAAAGTTTCCAACTGAAAAATGTTCTGTTGTTGTTTTTCAAGCTCAACTGATGTTTACACCTGTACATGTTCACCTGATGTTTACACCTGTACATTTTCACATATGTTTCCACCAGTACATTTTCAGTGGCGAGGCCTAGCATCTTTGTCACAGCCAGCATAAGCTACGTTTTACTTAAGAAAAATACCCCAAGGGTCAGCGAGAGCAGGGGTGGAATATGGCTCACAGGCAGACTATACGGCAACGGACACTGGAACGGACATGTCTATGAGCTGGATATGCGAGTAAAAGCAGTGGAAAAGGGCAACAGAGGAAGGGGGGGGATTAATGTGTTGCAAGAAGATTTGAGAGGCAGACTAGCATTACTTAGAAGGGCTGAATATCTTAGGAAAAACAGAAAGAATAAAGAGTATGTAAGGACAGCGTTTTACAGGGACCCTTTCAAGTTTGTTAAAGGATTGTTTAACCAGGAAAAGGGAGGGCAGCTTAAGGCAACAAAGTTAGAAGTAGAAAAATATCTAAGAATCACGTATTCAGATTTTGAGCAGAATAGAGTAATAGGCCTTCCACCTGACATGCCACCAGTAGGAAAGATAGATCATGAGATGGATGTTAGACCACCCAGGTGGAAGGAGGTTGAGGAGGTAGTCAGGCGTGCAAAGGCTTCTTCAGCCCCAGGGCCAGATGGTGTTTTTGTGGAGGCAATTAAGAATAGTTTGGGAGAAACAGGTTATTCCCAGAGCATGGCGTAGGGCAGGAGGTGTTTTTATTCCAAGGAGAAGGAATCCTCAGATCTGAGTCAGTTTCGAATGATCTCTCTCCTAAATGTATAGGGGAAGATCTTCTTTAGCGTAGTCGCACAGAGATTAACTAGTTATTTAGAAAGGAAAAGCTTAATTGATACTGCAGTACAGAGGGCAGGAATACCAGGTTTCGCAGGGTGTTTAGAGCACACTAGCATGATTTGGCATCAGATTCAGGCAGCCAAGACAGAGAAAAGAGACTTGCATATTTTTGGATTTAGCAAATGCGTTTGGTTCAGTGCCACAAAGCCTTATTTGGGAGGCATTTGATTATTTTAAAGTGCCTGGAGTAGTGGTTAATTTAGTAAAATC
>NW_019524958.1:72349-96091 GCF_002814215.2 Seriola lalandi dorsalis | reverse complement strand
TGTTTAGGGGAGTTTGTTTGCTGAATCTGCTAGTGTGTTTTGTCGGAGTTGATGATGGTGTTGTTTGTGGTAGCATAGGCAAGATAAAGAAAATAGTTGTGGTGTGAGGAACAGTGATGGCTGGCATTAGGGGAGTGACTCTGGGATGCCAGTGATCACTGTCTAGCCTCCTGGAGGTGTCGTGGGACCAACTAGACAAAACACTGGTGAAAGGAGGTTCCCACCTGATGACCCCCAAAGACATGTTAGTTATCACTGCTCATTAGTCTGTATAGCTAAATTAATAGTTATCATAAGACATGTTAAGCTTAGGGAGCTATTCACTGAGTCTGGTCCATTTTCTGTAGCACAAGTTTCTTGTGTTTACCTTAAATTCAGGACTCAGGGATCCTGACCCAAGGACAGATGGTGTCTTATGATGTACAAACTGTTAAAAGCCCATTGAGGCTAATTTGTGGTTTGTTATGTTGGGCTTTAAAAATGAAATTTGACTCGATGGGTGTGATGTGATGAGGTTGATGGTTCCACTTCCTGCCTGGCTCAGAGGCAGTGGGGCAGCAGCTGTTGTCACATCTCAACAGCCAAAGTTAAAAGAGAAAGACAAGAAGAGCAACAGCTGCCAACAGAAGTGACATTACTGAGGATTACATCACACACACTATCACACACTAACACACACGCACACACAGAGTTTCTTGTTTCAGAGGAACAGTTCAGTTCGAATCATTTTGTTGTCAGTTAGCAATGTCTTCTCTCTTGCTCTCTCTTTCCCCCTCTCTCTCGCTCTCCCTCCCTCTCCCTCTGCTCGGTGTGTCTGACGTTTAGTTATTCCTCTGCCTCCTGCAGTAATAATGACACATGGAATTGAAATAGTTTATTTGCTGTAATTGAGGCGAGGCTCAGTGTGTTGAAGTGCAGCTTGACTTCCTGTAGTTCCTGAGCAGCCGGGAAACTAGAGTGTCTGGGGACTGCCTGAAACAAGAGGTGTAGGAGGGAGAGATGGTTAGGGTTAGGGGAGAGAGGGAAAGAAGATATCGCTAACTGCTAAAGAAGCTAGCAGATCTGAACAACATGTAAACAACAGAAACACCAACAACAGGATATGAGACAATGTTTAGTGACGTTGTCAGACGATGTTGTGGTTTTATAAAATCAGGATTTTAGAATTGTCTGCTGGTCAACATGGAGTTTTAGTGTTTCAGTCACTGTTTCAAACTTGTTCTGTTGTTATGACAACGGAAACAGAAAACCAGCTGACACTAGCTTCAACTACTGACTGTACAGACATAGACTTGGTTAGACCTGGTCTTGTTACAGTGTATCCGGTCAAACAGTCAATATTCTTCAGTGTTATATCTCTGGAGTTTTAAATTTGAAAGCTGTCAGGACACAAAATACAAGAACAATAAACAAAAATTTACAAATCTTTAGTGATAATCACTCATTATATTATCATAGAATATATTGATATAGAAGAGCTCAGTAAAATAAAGTTTACTGTTGATACAATCAAATAGAGGATTCAGATCAATGTGAACTGATGTGAAGAGTTTATTTACTCAGTGTGTGCTGCAGTTGCCCTCTGCTGGACAGTAACTACACAGATCAATATATGAGGCAGACACATCACAGTTCTTTAATTAGAACAGTTCTTTAGATCAGGGGTTTTCAACTGGTTTTGTCCCAGGAACCACCATTATAACCAAGAAGCAACTCAGGGACCACTGCTTTGGCGGATGTTTGTTTTATTTTGCACCAAGCTTTAAATTAAGGAGGATAGACCTATACAGGCTATTTATTTGCATCAGTGTATGTCTATTTATTTGCACCTTGTGCTAAAAAGAAAAACAGACAAGTGGTAATGAACGGAAATAATATGTGGGAAGCCAAGAGGGCTTATAATATTACAAACTTCACTCTCACTCTGTGGGACAAGGGCTGAGTTTATAGTTTTCTTACCCATCAGTGGGATTTCTGGGCATGGTGAGTTGCACACAGTCTGTCTATTCGTGGCAATATGGTGGATAGGCACAGTCTCATGTCACTTTCAGGCTTCACTCTTGACCTGTACTTGTTCTTCAGGTAGGCCAGTGTGGAAAATCCACTCTCACAAAGATAAGTACTTGTAAAAGGTAACAGAGAGTTAACTGCCTTTGCTGCAGGTGCTGGATATTCTGCCTGACAACCCAGGGACTCACGGTGTATCATGCAATGTGTCCAAATTATCCCAGGCGCTGCTTTCCTTATGTCCAGTCTGATAGCCACTCATTGCTCGGGCTCCATCACTGCATAACGCCACACAGTTTTGCCAGGAGATATCGTTGTCTTTAAAAAAGTTGTTAATGACTGTAAATATTTCTGCGCCTGTTGTGCGCCCTGGCAGTGGTTTACAAAAAAGGAACTCCTTGCACATAGTGCCACTGTCCTCAAACTGCACAATCGCCAGGAGTTGCGCATAATTGGTAATATCCGTAGTCTCATCAATTTGAATTGAGAATCCTTGAGCTGATCTTAGTTTCTCTATAAGCTGCGTTTTAACGTCATCAGCCATTTCCACAATCCGACGTGCGATAGTGTTATCTGACAAGGGGATGGTTTTTAATTTGTTTGCACAGTCTTCACTTCATATCCAAAGCTGCTGGCAAAATAAGTTGTTCGGCGATTGTGTGGGGTTTTTTACATTGTGCAACTCTAAGTGCCACCTGGTATGAGGCTTTAAGAGTATTTTCACTGCTTGTTGCACTCTTTTTCATGAGTGACTGCTGTCCCTTAGAAATACGCAGCATTTCTTCAAAATACTGGATAGGCTTGCCTTTCAGTGAACTATGGTGGGTCTCCAGATGCCGCGTTAGTTTTGAGGGCTTCATTGCTTCATTTGACAGGCGTGCCGAGCATATGAAACATACTGGAATCTCATCTCCTGCTTTGTTGGTGATGAAAGTGAATCCAAGTTTAATATACTTTTCTGCATCATATTTTCTTTTTGCCGGTCTCTCCCTCTTACGTTTCCTTGAGTCCTTCTCTTGGGGGGCTGGTTCTTCAGGGGGGGCGTCTGGTTCTTCAGTCTCCTCTGTAACTGTCGTTCCAGCGGAGGCTGCAGCCTCAGCCTGCTCTGCAGGTTTTTTCCTGACAACGAATCGGTCCATGATTTCGATTTACAATTTCACGGACCACTTGCAATACCGCCACGGACCACCAGAGGGACGCGGACCACCGGTTGACAATCCCTGCTTTAGAACGTTGCACAGAAATGCATCACTTAAAATAACGTACAGGTAGTTTGTTGTTTGGGAGACAACCAACTCATGGTGGATGGGCCACAGAAAGTCAAACTGTATAGATGGATAGCACACAGTACAAATAGAACCAACAACAGTAACACAAGAGCACATGATACACAATATCACCAACAACATCATAAATCACTGATTAATTTTTAAACCAAAGAATCATGTTTCCCCCTGGAATAAAGCTTCAGCAGAGAGAGTAAGTGGCTGACATCAGGAGATCCTACCAGTGTCTGAAGGCCAGTCTGAAGGACAGTACAAGAGGCTCTGACTACGGCAGCACAAGAACCAGATCCATAGAGGCAGGGGTCTACCACAGCAGGAGGACCTAAGGTGCAGGCCCCCGAGTCAGTCCAGTAGGGTGTAAGATGCTGGGACACTGGGACAGTGAACAGGAACATCTGTGTACAGGATGGATCAGAAGTCCCCAGGTCCTGATGGGACAACAGGACTGAGATCCTGCAGGAATCCAGGTTCCAGACTGACGAACAGGTGCTGGTGAACCATCAGACCTGGTGGTGGCTGACCAGGAGCAGATGAAGGAACAACTGGAACAGATGTGGAGGGTGAAGCGCAAAGTGGTGCCAGTGGTGACAGGAGCATTCGGGGCTCTGACCCCCGGACTGGGAGAGTCAATCAGACTCCAGGTAAAGGTCAGAGGTCAGAAGAGTGCAGTCCCACGAACAGATAAGATACTGTGTGTTTGTGTGTGTGTGTGTGTGTGTCATTATCGCCATGGAGATGAGATGATGGAGGTTAAAATTAATGAGTTTGTTTCTGCTGTTCAACTTTTAATATTCAAACTGAGAAACGAGAAAATCAGACACAGATTTGTAACATACAACACACACACACGTCATCAATATACAACACACACACTGATAAAGCAGCAGCAACAGCAGGTTTATCTCATTATGACTAGTGGTACAGTGTGATACTGTTAATACACAGTTGATGTGTTAATGATGTTAACAGTTTGAGTTCATGTGTTTGTGTCAACACGATAAATGTTTAGATAAAGCTGTAAATGCATGAACTCTACAGTCTAATGTTGGTGTTCTCCATACATCACTCTTCTTTATTCACCAGATGTTTACAGCTGTCAGTGTCATGTTTCATATGTACACAACATTACAATCATTCTCTTCTGTGTTTCTAATGTAGATGAACAGGGATGATATTCTGTAAATGGAAAGTAACTAAGAACATTCACTCAAGTACTGTACTTAAATGACCTATTGCTACATAGCTAACATTAGCATTAGCAGCTGTTCACTTACCAGTCTAGAGGAAACGTGAGTTATTTAACGAGGTGAATCAGATCAGCCTGTTGTTGTCGTCTCTGTGTCAGGTGGTGCTGAATTTATTCAGTTTCCTGTGATGTAACGGTGTTAAATGTCTGACCTCAGATCAGTGACAGCTGTGAATAAATTCACAAATCTGAGTTGAAAACATCTGACTCTTTTTCTAAAAGTGGCTTCAACACTTTACATGTTTCCATCAGTTACGTGTTTCCTGTTCATCTGATTCCTCACTAGAGTTTACATCATTTATCGATTACTGTAGATTTCCTTTATGACTTTGACAATGATTTGTTCTTCAGCTGTTCTGAATCAGTCGTCCTGATAAACAACATTTAAACAATGTAAACAACCTGCTGCAGTCTCGTAGAAAACAAAATGATTTCTGTTCTGTGATCATCTGCTCTCACTGTTAAAACCTGTCTGCTTTTAGTTATGTTACATTCAACTTTATGAACTCACTTCAAAGTTTAAACTGCATCATCCGTAATAGATGAAGGCCCAAACAATAAAACAACAAACATGTCAACTGAACCGAAACAACAAGCGATTACTGTACAAAGACGTGTGTGTGTGTGTGTGTTCCATGTATATCATCACCCTCTGTGTGTCAGTGTTAAATTACTTTTGATTTTCCAGTACAACATCAAAAACAAAGTTTTGTGTGTCACCATCACTTTGTCCGTCATGTTTTTACCTCACAGTACATTTTGAAGCTCTATAAATATTATTATTTGGGTGTTAATGTTGAATGGAGGTGAAAACACACACACACTCCATGGTTGTTTGTTCGGTTCATGTTTCTGTTGATTTAATCATCAAGTTTTCTGCTATAAAACCACAAACCTATGAACTGCAAAGATCACAACACACTGAACAACTGAACTCAGCTCAGATTAAACAGAACCTGAACCTGAAGCAGACCCTGAACCAGAACCTGAACTGAACCCTGATCAGCCATGGACAGAGGTAAGACATAAAATCTGTGGTTTTATTAGCTCTGTTCAGACAGGACCCATTTAATTTTTCATGGAATACATTTATTTTATTTTATTTTAGTTAGGGACTGAACATTTTGGTGTCCTATATGAAATGTCATCATCTATCAATAGCAGAGGGCTGTGGTTTTCAAGAATCAGTTTAACTAACCCTGTAGTCTGTGTCGTTAGTCAGATAAAGTCTTTTCAACTGAATTCTCCGACTTCCTGTCTCGTATTTTTCCATTTCATGACAGACTGTTGTTCAGCTAAACCCATGGCAAGTAAACTCATACATGCCCTAGATTCTTTGGCCTTCCTCGCACTACAAATCAGTTTGCTGAAGCCTATCAAAGAAATGCCATTGCAACCTGTTTACTGCTGCTGAACTTCTGCTGAGCTCAGATAAATTAATTTCTCTCTTCCACTCCCCCTGCTCAGTTATCCTGGACTCGGTTGCCCCTCAAATATAAAAATCCCAAACTCAAATCCCATCTGTGGTTGAACAACTGAGCTCATTCTCTTAGGAAGGCCTGCTCAAAATTGGCTGTTTCTAACAGCTGTCATTCCACCAGCAAACATCTGGATTCATAGCCAATAACTAACCCAAATTGTGTGAACTGGTCCAGATCTGGATCCTGTGAGCCAGTTTCAGGGTGTACATTATTGTTTCTTATTACAGGCTTTCTTTTGCTAAACCTGCTGACAACATGATTAGTGATGAGGACACACCTGAGCCCATCCAGTGTTACCTGTATCCTGATGCATGGAACATAATGTACATGACTCTTACACAGTGACGTGAACAGCAGGTTAATGATGCTACAGCAGAGAAAAGTACCTGGAACTTTAAGGGCCTAAAGTCCCAGGAAGATTATGCAAAATCATTACTTGACATAACATTATTCAAAGCACTTTGAGGACATAACATGAACGAAAATACGGGACAAATTGCTTCCCGTATATATTCAATACAGGATGCAGCATTTTATTTTCAAAAATACGGGACTATCCCGTATTATACGGGGGGAGACCCTAGCCACTCCAGTTGTTGTGGTCCTTTATTTTTTTGAAGTCCTGTTTCAGTTTTTTTTTTACCTTATCCAGAACCTGTTTCGCAATGTGGAAAATGTGTTTGTATAATACACGGACTTTTAAACATGCAGGTGAAATAAAAATGCAGCAAGGACTCGACCAGTCAGAAATGTTAAGCACTGCAGACCACACCCCCCAAAGTTCCTGAACCTTTGGAAAGTACTACCCCCCGACCAGGTACCTTTTTGGGGGTCGATCAATTACCCTGGAACTAAATTTAAACCCTGGTTCTAAAGGTTCCTGGGGAAAGTTCCTACGGAGGAAATGCGGCTAATGATATGGTTATTATGGGAACTAAAAGTATTGAGGCTTGACAGACTTCAGTGATGTGACACTCCACTATAGCGTAGTATGACATCGCCAGGTTTAAAGCTGCAGAGTAAAGATGAAATGAAGTATAATAAACATGAATGTGAGCATCAGTAATGACTGTCTGACCTTCACCTGTCTGTCTCCCTCTCAGTTGTCCTTCTGCTGTCAGTCCTGTCTCTGGGCGTCTCCTCTCAGCCAATCACAGACAGCCAGCATCTGTTCTCCATCGCTGTCAGCAGAATCCAAAACCTCCACCTGCTCGCTCAGAGACTCTTCTCCAACTTCGTAAGTTTCCAGCCCGACAGCAGCACTGTGTATTACTGTGTATTACTGTGTGTATTACTGTGTACCTCTATGTATTGTGTTTGTTAGGAGAGTACTCTGCAGACGGAGGACCAGCGTCAACTCAACAAAATCTTCCTACAGGATTTCTGTAACTCTGATTACATCATCAGTCCCATTGACAAGCATGAGACACAACGCAGCTCTGTGAGTATACTACACTGCAATGCACTGTACAAAAGAAAACCACAGACAATAAGAATCACACAGCTGCCAGTTCTCTGTAGATACGGAAAACTACAGTAACTTTTAAACTGCAGTAACATTTAAAATCAGTTACATTTAAACTCAGGAACCGAATCAATTGTTGTACCTTCTAATCTGACACATCAGATGCTTTGTTACACAGAAACATCTGGGAGGGCTTTAGTGGAAACTGTTTGGAAGGCAGGAACTTTCAAAAATAACTGGCAGATGATTGGATGAACCATCTGTCTATCATCATCTTTCACAGGCTAACTTCGACCAATCAATTCAGCATCCTTCCCATTTTTTCACCACCAGCGGAGCCGGTTGGTAAATCAAACTCCTGCTGAATCCAGTCAGGAATCTCCCGTTCTTTCAAAGAAGAAATACCAGGAGCCACTATTATTAATAACAAACAGTCACTTCTCGCTGTCATCACACCTAAGACCCGCCCATAGCTGCCAGTAGCTCCTCCCTCATAAGACGCTGATTGGTAAAAACCAATGTGGTTCAGACATAAGCAAATAGCTTGGAGCCTGGCAAGATGGATTCTCACTGCTTCGCAAGGTTAGGTACCCTCAGAACGTTGGGTCCATTCATTGTTCTGAAGCTCTTTTACATAAAGCATCATGATTTAAAAAAAAAAAAAGTATTAAAAAAATTATTTCAGTAACATTTTAATAAGCTGTAATTAAGGAGTTCTTTTTTTTTTTTAAGAATTTTTTGGGCTTTTTGTGCCTTTGATGGACAGGACAGTAGAGACACAGGAAATGGGGAGGCAGAGAGAGGGGGAATGGTTTCAGTTAAAACAGAGCGACCTTCAGAATGATTTTGAAATTTGTTAGGGTTGTGTTGTTTCTGAAGCTATTACCTATCAATTGACTTGTTCTTGATCTCCTATTGATTGATTGGTTCTTGATCTCCCGTTGATTGACTGGTTCTAGGGTCTGAAGCTATTACTTACTGATTGATGGGTTCTTGATCTTCTATCGATTGAATGGTTCTAGGGTTGAAGTTATTACCTATCAATTGATTGGTTATTTATGTCCTGTTGATTGACTGGTTCTAGGTTCTGAAGCTGTTATCGATCTCCTATCGTTTGGTGGAGTCTTGGGAGTTCTCCAGTCGCTTTCTGTCTGGAGGTTCTGCTCTGAGGAACCAGATTTCACCCAGACTGTCTGAACTCAAGACAGGAATCCAACTGCTGATCACAGTGAGACCACACACAGACATAAATCACACTGTACACACTGACCTGATCTAACCAAGCGACCACCAACGATCTGACCACCTGACCCCGCAGGCCAATCAGGACGGAGCAGAGATGTTCTCTGACGTCTCGGCCCTCCAGCTCGCTCCATATGGAAACTTCTATCAGAGTCTGGGAGGCGAAGAGTTGCTGAGACGAAACTACGAATTGCTGGCCTGTTTCAAGAAGGACATGCACAAGGTGGGAGTGCGGGGTGGGGGTGGAACAGTGGGAGTACAAGGGGGTGGAGGGGGAGGAAGAGGGCGTTGTGATGATCTAATGATGATGATGTCTGTGTTTACAGGTGGAGACGTACCTGACGGTGGCTAAATGTCGGCTCTCTCCAGAAGCTAACTGCACCCTGTAGCCCCGTCTCTCCACAGTGAAGCCTGTCGTTGATGATGTAATCCTGTATGTTCTCAAGCTCCGCCTCTATGTTAGCATTAGTGTTTACCTCTGTCAGGTGCTGAAGTCCAAACTGATGATGTCATAGTGATGTCATACATTCAGCTTGTGAAATAAAGTGTGTTAATTCATTTGTGTCTTCACTCTATTTCTTGTTCATGTCCTCAGATTTATATTTTTATTTTCTCATTTTCACTAAGACCTGGTCTGTGATTCTGGAGTTCCTCCTCACCACAAACATCAATAAGAGTTCTGCAGGGAACGTGTCGGTTCTGTCTGTGACAAAAAAAAGCAAAAAAACAAAAAAACACGTACACAACAATTAAAATCATAAATGAAATTAGTTTCCTGGTGGTCTGTGTGGAGGGTTAGTTCTGCTTCTGACACAAACCATGGTGACATCTTCAAACTGAAAATCACCAGAGTTACAGCTTTTGACTGTTAAATGATTAAAACATAATGAAAATAACTTACAACTTACAGATAAAACACAGAACAAGGTGTCAGTCAGCAGTTATGGAAAACGGTTCAATTTAAATTAGATTTGCTAATTAATTCCTCATTATTTATGAGTGGAGACTTTTATGTTCGCCTTCAGACACGGCAATTAATCAGAATTAATTAATTAGAATTGCAACAATTTAACCCAGTGTGTATTTAACTATAGTGTACTCACTCTAAGATTACATAGTTCTTTCCATAAACTTCCAGTGAGATTATTAGAAATAAGACCTTTAAAATTGAATTCATTTATATATTTAAGATAAACACAAGAAACTTGTGCTACAGAGCACAAGTTTATCTTAAATATATAAATGAATTCAATTTTATATATACTTGGAAATGTTTGTAAATCGTTGTCAATACATTGTCAATATTTCCTTATTAAATTGTCATTATACTACGCCAACAGGGGGCAACAAAACGTGCTTCTCACATTTACAGCCTGTGATTTCTGACCTGCTTTATTGCAATTGTATTGTTTTTATTTTTATATTTCATTTTTATTGTTGTTAATTAATTCTTAATATGTTTTTAATCTCAATTTGTGTAACTGTGTACGGTGTCCTTGAGTGCCAAGAAAGGCGCCTTTAAATAAAATGTATTATTATTATTATTAACCTCACCGGTGGAGGGCGCCGCCCTTTCGGTTCTTTTCGTTGGCAGTCGTTACTCTCCGCCTCAACCTTCTACCCTCCTCGGTAATGTTCGACTGAACTCGGCTGGTAACGGTCGGTGTGTTCAAATCTTCGGGTTGCAGCTCTTCCAGGAGACTCAAGTAAAGCAAGAGCCGAGAGAAAAGAGGGAAAACAGACGACAGGAACAGATACACGGAGTCTCCGACCGGAATGACGGTGCTGCAGGAACCTGTCCAGGTAAAAACACATCTTCAGCTCGTTGTCATGAGCGGGGAGCCGAGTATTTATGACGCCCGTACTACCTTCTCCGTGCCGGCCTCATCGACTGGTCCAGTCCGTGGTGTGAGAGCTCTTACCCTGCATCAGGCCCCGCAACCCGCCACTAGCAGCACGGGGCGTTTTATCGGTGTTGTTGGAGTTAAAAATCCAATCAATACAATGAGGTTGGGCCATTACTGTGGGCGTCTGGATCAAGACTTTAACGTAATGCTAGTTCGTTAGCTAACGTCAGCAGCTTGGTTTCAGTTCACGTCGCTCATGCCAGACTCCTTTTAAAACATGTCATTTGAGGTGTCCCTTGGTGTCGCTTAAAAACAAGGAGAGTGGAACAACCTATACGATCCTCTGTGACTTGTTCGGTGCTGCTCATCGCTTCGGCATACATCCAATAAGTAACTTGTCTTTTACCTAAAAGATAATACAACATTCGTTTCGCATGTTGATCTCATTGTGCTGCACTCTGGACGAGGTCAGAATGCACCGCGGAGGGCGGCAGTACCGGCGCTAACAGTTATTAAAGTTGATATTCTATCGTAACAAACATTGTGTGTTTGAGTTTATGTGTGCTTAAGTTTTCGGTGGAGTGTATTAATCGCTTGAAGATCTGATAAAGAGCTGGACAAGCAGGACAATACAAAACGGTGAAAATTCAAATGGAGTTTTGTATTGATAACGCTGCTAATGCTAAGAGTAGAGTTCTGTTAGCCGGCTAACTCCGTGTCTAAAAAATCAGCCGAGCGGTTTTAGTCTGCAGAACTTGGCGTTAAAGTTCACAACTAAACATAAAGTGTCAGGGATTTATTCGGTTTGTGTTTATCGTCCGACCCCAGACCAGCCACAGACGTCAGGCTATAGTTAGCAAACAGTGACTTAGCCTCTTGTTGCTAACGTTAGCTAACGTCAACTAGCTGCCGGTTAACGTGAACAACATTAGCTATCAGCTGGTTAGCTGCAATATAAATCACAGGTAACCACACTGTAGTTCAGTCTGATTGTGTACGGCGAGTCTAAATATTTACTGATTAAACTTCAGGTCACAGGTCTGCTTGTGACGTCATGACCACGAGCGGCATATCACAGCAAAAGAATGTATGTGGAACGCCATTTACGCAAATTACGTCTTAATGATTTACGTGTTTACACGACGTTACAATGCGTGTTAACAGTCTTCCTGTATTTTACTGGTTGTGTTTGTCTTTTCTGATTGTGGCCAATGAGGGACCGTCAATACATATTTACAGAGGGTTGCATTGATGATGTAGATCAACGTCAGGCAGCATGTTGTGCATAGATTACTGATGTGGGGTTATAGTCCTTACAGGAGCTGTGTTCATGCAAGGGAAATTCTTCTGTATGAGCCATAGGTCAGAGTTAGAGTCAGAAGAATCCAATTTAAAGTTTGAAGCAGGAGAAAGCAGCTCAGTGATGTATCTGCTGCCTGTCATAATACGCTTCATCTGTAACACCTGTGGAGCCACAGGAAATGGAAGAAATCAATGCTCTTTTCCTCTGGAGAAATATTATGACACCCACTGCTATATAACACCTCTATTAGACCAGAATGGATCAACCTGTAGGCAGAGACAGGTGTTTGTCATCAGATGTAGAAAATCCATCTGTTAAAACGCTGTTTTACGATAAAATACTTCAGGCCTCTTGACTCTACTGTTATATCAACATATACTGACAGGCTCTACGATGGATATATATGTATGTAACATGTCTATAATATAATCATACATACACAGACATATTTGTATGGGCTGGATATGTGTCAATATATGAAACTGTTCCAATATTGGAATTCAATATAAGTACATATATTTATGAGTTTTAAATCTGCTGTCTGTGACTTTCCCGTGCTGCACACAGGAAGTGATGCGAGTTGGAGAGAGTCTTTAAAGTCCGTATTAGAGGACAGTGCAGAGAGACAGCAGATAGAGAGCAGGGATGCTGCTCTTACCACCCACACTGCAGGTGTTACATCAGGACAAGTTAATGCACCTGTCTGATGTCATACCTGTCTCTCTGATCAGGCTGCAGTATGGCAGGCTCTGAACCACTATGCCTACCTGGACGCTGTTTTCCTCGCTGAGAGACTCTATGCTGAAGGTAACACCTGTCTGTCTACCTGTTTGTCTGCCAGTGAGGTCATAGGAGGCTCTCTAACTGTCTGTCTGAACACCGGTCTGTCTGTCTGTCTGCCTGTCAGTGAGGTCAGAGGAGGCCCTCTACCTGTTGGCTACCTGTTATTACCGCTCGGGGAAGCCATACAAAGCGTACCGGCTGCTGAAGGCTCACAGCTGCTCCACGCCGCAGGTTCGATTCCTGCTGGCAAAATGCTGCGTCGAACTCAGCAAGTAAGAACTCACACACACACACACACACACACACACTAGTTAATGTAGTAGACCAACTCTCATTTCACGGCCTCTCTCTCTCTCTCTCTACACCTGTCTCTCTGCCTCTCTCTCTACCCCCCCGTCTCTCTCTCTCTCTTCCTGTCTCCCTCTCTCTACCTGTCTCTCTGTCCTTTTATGTCTCTCTCTCTACCCATCTCACTCTTTCTCTACCTGGTTCTCTCTCTCTCTACCACCTGTCTGTCTTTCAGGCTGGCTGAAGGAGAACAGGTTCTCATTGGTGGAGTGCTGAACAAACAGAAGAGTCAGGATGACATCATCACAGAGTTTGGAGACTCCGCCTCTTACACACTGTCATTACTGGGACATATTTACTGGTAACAAACCAGTCCACCTAGTCTGTTACTGGTTTTAATGATGTTCGATCTGTTGACTAATGACCCCTCTCTCTCTCTCTCTCTCTCTCTCTCTCTCTCTCTCTCTCTCTGAGCAGCAAGACAGATCGTGTTGCTAAAGGTGCAGAGTGTTTCCAGAGAAGTTTAACTCTCAATCCGTTCCTCTGGTCGCCTTTCCAGAACCTCTGTCACCTAGGTAACACACACACCTGGCCTTACCTTTGCTCATGTGACCATGTGCCTTCAGTGAATAATGTGCTCTTTGTGTTGCAGGGGAGAAACCAGATCCAGACCAGGTCTTCAAGTTGTCCTCTCTACAGAACTCCTCTATAGCCCCACCCCCTCCATCTGTTAGTCCTGCCCAGAATCCCTCCCACCGTCTAGACACCGCCCTCATGGAGACACCACAGGACACACTGGTACACAATACAAACAAACCTACAGTCCAGCACTATGCTCCAGTCATCAGAACTAACGTGTTGTTGTTTTCCAGGAGTTGAATCGTTTGAATCTCGAGTCATCAAATGGAAAGCTGACGTCTGATTTGTCGGTCTCCTACATTGACTCCTCCCTCATATCCCCGGAGACTGGTTCCCTACTGGCTAACACGGTTTCCATGGCGTCAGCTGGCTCCTTATTGGCTAAGCAGAACAAGCCAAAGAGTGGGAGGAGTTTACTGGGAGGACCTGCTGCACTGAGTCCACTGACGCCCAGGTGAGTGATTTAACAACACCTGTACAGAGGCCTGAACTACGAAGCAGGATTTGAGGTTATTAGGGTAACTTCAGTTTTAACTCTGAGTTTTTAGTCCTACGACGGTGGTTCACTTGTTACTGGGGTAAATCACCATTTCAACGCTGACCTCCTAACCTGGCGCAGGTTAACTTCAGAGGATCAGATCAAAACCTGTCAGCCAAACTACTGACCAATCAAATGACTGGAAAACCGAGTCATCATTCCTACAGGATCCAAAAGAGTTTACAATAAAGTGATCAATAATAACGAGCAGTAGATATAAAATGTAAATTATCGGAATCGTTTTCCTGTTTGGGTCTTTCCATGTGTCACTCTGGTTTAAAAAAAAAAAAGCTTCTAAAAAAAATGCACGGAGCGTATATCATGCTAAAAAAATATATAATAACTATTATAGCTTCATTTGTTTGAAGAAATATTCTTTAATCCAACAGGATTCCTGACAGTGATGAAGCTTTTACTCTCTTCATCACTGCAGCTCAGAACAACATGAGGAGACTCTGACCATTAACTTTAACTGTTTTATCTGCATCACATGTTCATAACAGTTTGTTCATCATCAGACAAAAGAGCAAAAATACTCAAATGTAATGATAATTCATGCATTTATTTACAATATATCATTAGTCTGACTTTAACAGAAATTATATGTAGACATGGATATAATATTTTTTTATTCCAGTCATGTGATCATATTTACATTTCACCTCGTTGAATATCACTTGTGGACGTGGTTATAACCGAAACAACGATGTTGCTTATAATTAATAACTCCGCCTCTTTCACATGAACGCGATCGTAACCGGACATGTAAACCCAAGGTTAACTGAGTCAGCTGATAGGCAGCTTCGCAGTACAGGTTATCAGTATGGTCGAAGTTAGGTTCAGTCAAGCCAGATTGCTAAAAGTTATCCTGGGTGTGTTGAATTTGCTTCATAGTACAGGCCTCTGGTGAGTCTTTAGTTATCGTGTTGTTAGTTTATCTACTCAAACTGGAGGTGTCTAACTGTGTGTGTGTGTTTGTGTGTGTGTGTGTGTGTGTGTGTGTGTGTGTGTGTAGTTTTGGAATCCTGCCCCTGGAGCCCAGCCCTGGAGACCCCACATATCTACAGAACTATTCAGCTACCATGGAAACGCAAACTACAGCTCCCAGCAAGAAGGTACACACATATATACACGTGCACTAACACACACACAAAGGCTGTAGGTGTCCAGGTGTAAAAAAAGACAGGACTTTTATTTTTAAGTTGCATGATGTTATTTATCTGGGGGGGGGGCTGGCTGTTCATGGGTGATATCATTTGTGTTTATCATCCTAATGAATAAAGCGAGGGGGCACTGTACAGGATACACAGTGAACCTTCACAATAAAGGTTCTCTGGATTGTTTTGCTTCACACACTGCTGCTGCTCAACTGTCTGTCTCCTCACCTGTCTGTCTCTCTGCTCACCTGTCTGTCTCTCAGTCTGTCTCTAGGATAAGTCAGTCAAAGTCTGTCTTCAGTCAGAGTGGAAACAGCAGAGATGTTCTCCCTATCCCCTTCAACCAATCACAGACCTCTGCACCTCACACCAGGTAACTATTATAACCAATCACAGGGCTTTGCTCCTCTTACTGTATATGCAGTGACATCAGTGTCTCTGGTCCAATCAAAAAACAGCAGCAGGCAGAAAGACAGACAATAAGTGCGTCTGACGACTGCAGTCACTTCCTGTAGTGAGAGTGAGCTCAGTTCACCTGTGTCGCAGCGGCAGGTCGTTCACTCGAGTGTCACCCTCAGTTTGTCAGGCTGTTGTCAGGCTGTTGACTGACTTTTGTCTGTTGACCGTTATCATCCTGTTGTCAGACTGTTGACCGACTGATGACTGTTGTCAGGCTGTTGTTTGTTGACTGACTGTTGTCAGATTGTTGTCAGACCATGGTGACGTTCTGGGGCCGGAGTAAGGTAAGGTCAGTAAGGTCTGTCCAATGACCTGTCTCTCTGACAGCCTGTCTCTCTCTCAGTGGCTCCCCGCAGGTCCTTAGTCCAAGTATGTCTGGTCCTCCGAACGTTCAGCCCAGAAGAAGCTCCAGACTGTTTACTAGTGCCAGCTCTACTGCCAAGGTACTGCACTACTACAGTAATACTACAGTACCGTTCTGTCAGAGTACTTCTGTTAAAGTACTACAGTACATGTATCAGTACTGCAGTACTCTGATCCTCCCGTCTGTCTGCAGGAGAACAGTAAGAAGCTGAAGATGAAGTTCCCCACAAAGATCCCCAACAGAAAAACTAAATGTAAATCAGCAAAGACATCAAACAGCAGCAACCTGAACGAGAGTCTGGACATCCTGAGACTGGATCCAGGTCTGAGTCTACCAGACACCAAGATCCCCCAGTACCAGAGAGCAGCTGCAGGTAATCATACTATTTAATATCCATGTCTAGGTGTGTGTCCAGGTGGTATTAGCAGGTTAAACCAGGTAGCCCACATTCAGGAAGTAGTTTCACAGTGACCCTTGGGGATCACTGTTGATCTCAGCTCCATCTGCAGTGACCAACAGTCCCCCACTGATCTATTGATCTACTGGTCCACTGGTCCAGTAGATCAGAGCTTTAATCATTTGATAATTATGGGGCCTGGTCATTCTGATACTACAGACATTTGTGTAAACAGTGTTCAGATAAACTGTGTGTGTGTGTGTGCGTGTGTGTGTTCAGACAGTGTGATGGCTTTGCTACGGGAACTGGGGCGTGGTTACCAGGCGCTGTGCTCCTATAACTGCAGAGAAGCCATCAACATCCTGACCTCCCTCCCTCCCCAGCACTACAACACTGGCTGGGTCCTCACTCACATCGGCAGGGCCTACTTTGAGCTGGCTGAGTACACACAGGTAACTCACCTGACTCACAGGTAACACACCTGACACACAGGTAACACTCACCTGACACAGGCAAAGTGATGATGATGTGTTGCAGGCGGAGCGTCTGTTCAGTGAGGTTCGCAGGATCGAGTCGTACAGAGTTGAAGGGATGGAGATTTACTCGACCACTCTGTGGCACCTGCAGAAAGACGTGGCTCTGTCAGCCCTGTCCAAAGACCTGACCGACATGGACAAGAACTGTCCTGAGGTCAGACCTGTCCCTCTGATCACCTGTCTGTCTGTTCACCTACCTGTCTCTCTGATCACCTGTCTGTCTGGTCACCTACCTGTCTCTCTGATCACCTGTCTTTCTCTGATCACCTGTCTCTCTCTCTGATAACTTGTCTGTCTATCTCTGATTACCTGTCTGTCTGTGTCTTTCTGATCACCTGTCTGTCTCTCTCTGTGTACCTGTCTGTCTCTCTCTGATCACCTGTCTGTCTCTGCAGGCCTGGTGTGTAGCAGGAAACTGTTTCAGTCTGCAGAGGGAGCATGACATCGCCATAAAGTTCTTCCAGAGAGCCATCCAGGTGAGCTGCTGTTACCATAGTGACCAAGGTCAGGCTGGCTTGGTCTTTGTAGTTTGAGGGACAGGTGCAGAATGGACTAGTGTAGTCTCACCTATTCCTCTATAACCTGTCTGTCTCTCTGTCTCTTAGGTGGACCCAGGCTTTGCATATGCGTACACTCTGTTGGGTCATGAGTTTGTTCTGACAGAGGAGCTGGACCGAGCACTTGCCTGCTTCCGAAACGCCATCAGAGTCAACAACCGACACTACAATGCATGGTATGGTCACCGTGGTAACCAACATACTGTATGTAGACACATGCAGTCAGTGAGCACTTTATTAGGAACACCACACTAACACAGGTACTTCTTCATGTCATGGATCCACCAGATGTTGAAACTTTACTCTGAGGCTCTGCTCCATGTTGACATCCCCACCATCATCATCATCATTCCTCACTGTCATGTTGATGAAACCAGTTTGTGACATGGAGCATGATCCTGCTGGAAGGAGCCATTAGAAGATGATCAACAATTCTCAGACTGAGGCAGTCAGACCAGGATTGATTGATTGATTGATAGATAGATAGATAGATAGATAGAAGAAAACATTGCCCACACCACCACCAGCCTCGACTGTGGACACAAGGCAATAAGCAGGTGTTCCTAATAAAGTGCTCAGTGAGTGTATATATACAAATGTAGTAGGGGTTTAACAAATCTGAAACTGAGACAGAAGTCAGTCAGATGGTCATATGTTAAGGTTACACCACAAGGTCAACAGACACAAGATGGTAACTATGGTAAAAACATACAAATATTTAATCTATACTATACCATTAAAACACAGTGCATCTGATAACCATGGCTCTGCATTACAGTTGTGACGGACCCCTGTTCCGTCATCACAGGGTCGTGACACAGTACAGTGTGTAATGTTGTTGTGTCTGTGGCGTTCAGGTACGGTCTGGGGATGATTTACTACAAACAGGAGAAGTTCAATTTGGCAGAAATCCACTTCAAGAAAGCTCTGAGCATCAACCCTCAGAGCTCTGTGCTGCTCTGCCACATCGGAGTGGTAGGTTAGCATGTAGCATCCTCCATTTGTAACAGCTGCTGTGTTAGCATGTAGCATCTTCCATTCACAATAGCTGCTGTGTTAGCGTGTAGCATCCTGTATTCATAACAGCTGCTGTGTTGGCATTTAGCATTCTCCTATCATAACAGGTGCTGTCTTAGCATATAGCATCCTCCAATCATAACTGCTGTGTTAGCATGTAGCATCTTCCATTCATAACAGCTGCTGTGTTAGCATGTAGCATCTTCCATTCATAACAACTGTTCTGTTAGTATGTAGCACCAACCCCATGCGATAGATCACCAATAGGTGTTTGTGGTTGTGTGTGTAGGTGCAGCATGCGCTGAAGAAGTCTGATGCAGCTTTAGAGACTCTGAACAGAGCGATCGGGATCGACCCTAAAAACCCGCTCTGCAAGTTCCACCGAGCATCTATACTGTTCGCCAATGACAAGTACAAGGTAATCAATAATGATTAATAGTGTTCAATAAATGCTGAGGTTGTAACCACCTGTCTCTCTGACCTGTCTGTCTCTCTGACCTGTCTGTCTGCAGGCAGCTCTTCAGGAGTTGGAGGAGTTGAAACAGATTGTTCCCAAAGAGTCTCTGGTTTACTTCCTGATAGGAAAGGTAACAGCTGATCCACTCTGACCCATGACCCCTGACTTGTTGTTTGACCCCGTCATGTTCATTGTGTGTGAGTTTGGTCACGTCTCATTAGTCTACCTGTTCAGAGGCAGTGATGATGTTGCGTCACCTGAGTGTTCTTTGATTGGATGGAGAACCTGGATCCACATCGAGGACCTGGACACAGAAACAATAAAAACCTGCAGCCAGCAGGTGTCTCACCTGAGACCACACACACCAGTGGACATGGAGTTAAACCTGAACCTGAACCTGTCTGTCTAACACCCCCTTTCTTCTATCTCTCAGGTGTATAAGAAGCTGGGTCAGACTCACCTGGCTCTGATGAACTTCAGCTGGGCAATGGATCTGGATCCTAAAGGAGCAAACAACCAGATCAAAGAGGCCATCGATAAGAGATACCTGCCAGAGGACGAAGGTACAGACACAACTCTACCTTCAAGTCATGTGACATCAGATTTGATGCTGCAGGTTTATACCAGGTCAAGGTCTGAAAGAACCAGGTTCTTAACATCAGTATCAGTTTTCATGTTGTCAATAGAATGAACAACAGACACTGACCACACCTGTCTCTCTCCACCTGTCTCTCTCCATCTATTTCACCTGTTAGCAGCGGAGGTGGACGACAGTCAAGACAGCAGCATCATGACGGACGCTGACGACACGCAGCTCCACACGGCTGAGAGTGATGATGTCCTTTAACCACCCCACCTCAAACCTGTCCCCTGCTCAAAGTCACACCCCCTGCCCTGATTGGCTGGAGGACTGCTGTTGCTAGGCAACATTCTGACAGACAGCTCTTTGGTTTAGCTCTGCCCCCAGTCCTCCCCCTGATTGGCTAAAACAGACTGCTGCCGCCCTGAACCCCGCCTCCTTCCTCATGTCATTGAGCTTGTCCTCTGACATCACAGCTGTTTTTTTTATGTTCTTTTTATCATCGTTATGGAAATAAATCAATAAAAACATGTAAACCCTGCCCACCACTGTTTGTCCACTTCCTGTCTACCAACATCAAATCACACCAGCTCTACTCTCATTGGATCAGGTGAGTGAAAGCCACATCACACGTGACACGTCTCTGACTTGATGTGATATCACGCTGACATCATCAACGATGGCGTCATGATACAACATTTAATCAACTTTCTCCCACGTCACATGATCTTAAAACCTCAACAAGGCTCCTTCACTGACTCCTCCAGCTGGGGACCACCTCTGGGGCGACAGAGCTGCGTCCTGATTGGCTAAAGTTCAGTGACACGTGTTCTTCATTCTTATTGGAAGAAGTTTAGAGGTGCGTTCCGATCAGCTAGTAGTTCCCTGCGAAGTGGACTGCACAGGGTATTCAGCCATGTTAAGTCAGTCAGTCTAAACAGCCTGTCAAAAGTAAGCCAACGGTCTGTTGGTCTGTAAACAACCTGTCAACAGTGTTGACAGTCGAACACATTGAGGGTCACACTCTTCATTTTGAATACAATCAGAACAACCCACTGCTGTGACACAGGTGAACCCTGACATTTTGTTCACTGATGATACAGCTGTTTACGCAGTTAACTGTTTAATCAGTTGTTTACTGATGAATCAGTTGTGCAGTAGAGCAGGGTTCCTGTGTTTCTCCATGTTGATCCAGACTGACTGAATCACCAGCTGTGTGAAAATGAACGTAGCTGTAGCTGCTATGAAGGTCACGACAAACATTTCCTGTTTCTCCCTGAACATTAGCTGCTCATTGACTAATGGGTGCAGTTCTATCCTGAACCAGTTTCTGCTCTGGACCTGTGTTCTCAGGTTCTGGTCTCAGTGTGGACGTTCTTTAATAGTTGTCCCTCGCAGACAGATGTGTCAGGTCTTAGACAACGTACGAATCAGAACCTCAACAGCTCTGTTGTGAGCATCAAATGCCAGAACCCTGACCTGAGACTGGAAACATCTGCAGGACTCCTGTTCTCTGTGACTCAGAACAAACCAGGATCCAAAATGAGAATGGTCAGGGCTGTGATCACATTTTTAGAGGAGTGGACTCTGGTACCAAAATCCACCTTTAGCTCAGAAACATGTTTTTAAAACAGTACCTTCAGTCGTACAAAATAAGGTCAGAGTCAGAGTCAGAAAGTCAGATCTGGGCCAGAAACATGATCAGGTCATAGTTAAAATATGTGGAGCACAGAAAGACCAGAGGGACCAGAACCAGCTGTTACTATAGACTGCATGATTATATGATGTCATGGTGTCATGAACATGCTAATTAGAGTATTACATCATCAGCAATATTCAGTCACTTTCCGTTGACAGTGGTTGTTGCTGTTCACAGTCCAGACCTTTAGCAGGTTTTGTCTTGGTCTTGTTTCCAGATCTGGTCTTGGTTTCCCCAGATCAACCCCTCCCCACCCCGCCCTGCCCACCCTGAATACAACAAACATAACGCAGGTGAGATCCAAGAGAAACTTTATTGGTACAAAGCACTTTAACAGCCGACAGGCAGAGAGACTTTATGGTTTTTGGCACCTGGTATCAAAGTGCATTCTGGGCATTTTAAATGATGGAGAGGGGGGGTAATGGGGTTAAGGTGGGGTGTTTGGGGGCCATCACAAGGACCTACAGCACATCAGCATTCAGAAACATAGAAGAGATGATGATTGGCTGAAAGAGGTGACATCAGAGAGACTTTCTGTGATTGGAGGGATTTTATGAAAGAAGCTAACAGGCTAATCCAGGCTACTTAGCCATTAGCGTGTTCTCTGTTTTCTCCAGTCAGACAAGAAGATGGATCTCAGTTTCCCCTCAAGGACTCCTGGAACTTCCTGCAGGATGACCTGGAATCCTGTCAAACTTCCAATGTCCAGGATCCCGACTTGTCAAGGATCCATGGAGACACACTAGTCACTAGTGTGGACTTTGGGCAGCTAAGTGTCCCAGAATTCTGAATCATTCTGAATCAAACAGCAGCAATGGCAGAGATTCTGAGCCACGCTCAAAGATGGGTTTAACCCACAGTAGGCTATGTCATCTGATTGGTTAGATGTATTTGTTTCTGTGATCTGATTGGTTGTTAGTATGTAGGTTTTTCTTAAAAACATTTTCTATTGCAGTGTTTGGAACTTTTCAGTAAGTCCTAGGACTTTCTTCAGGGTTAATATCAGCCTCTGGAGCACTTTCTTCAAAGACCTCAAAACCTCCTCGAAGACTCAAGACCTTCAGTTTCATTTTTGTTAGTCCATAATTGCAATAGATCCAGTGTTCAGCCTAGCTTAGCAGAAATGCTGGAAGCAGGAGCGAACTTCTAGCCTAGCTTAGCCATAACCCTAACCCTACAACTTCACAAGATCTCTCAGTTTGTCTTTTAATGGACCTAGGCTAACAGTTCTCCTCTGTTTCCAGTCTTTGTGCTAAGCTAGGCTAATCACTTCCTGGCTCTGTTTCTGTACTGGATGAATGAAAGTGATGATCTTCTCATCTGACTCTGGATGGACTCACCTGTGAGACAGAGCTTTGATTGGTTGTTGACTGAAGTTTAAAGCTTGTTTGTTTCACTTTATAAAACCCCTTCAATCCTGTCTTTGATGAAGACGCTCATGAGGAAAAAGGCAGAACATTTTTTTTTCTTTCTTTCATCAGGCAGTTTCCTTGGTAACGGGAGGGGGTGGGGTCTGCAGGCACAGGGTTTGTCCAATCACAGGCCTTGTTTGGCAAGGGAGGCTGACACCTGACAGGAAGAAGACGTTTGTGAATGTGTGTAGTTTTATTTTTGTGTTAATGGTCCGAATAGGTAAATCTCTCACCTGGTCGGCCAGGGTGTCAAGGGGCGGAGCTTCGGCAGCGTTAATGCTCCCAGGGGAGGAAGTGTTGCTAAGGTGATGAGGGGAAGAGTCAGACTGGACGATGATGTCAGCACCGTGGTCAGTTCGGGCTCTGGCCTGCTCTCTGAAGGTCAGTTTCTGACTTTCAATCTGACAACACACCATCACATCACGTTATAATGAACACATGTAACATTCTTATTAACATGTTTGATATTATAATAAACATGTAATAATCTAATGAGAACAGATACTTTTACGTACACATATAATACACAAATATATAGTTACATGTATAAATACAGTACACGATGTTTATATATATATACATATATATATACTGTCTATATATGAGTTATGTGGTGGTGTGTGATGAGCCGGTCCTTGTAGCACCACAATGAGAACCGTACGTTCTCTCAGTCACATGTTTGGTGAGTGTTGAAGAACAACGTTTGGAGGTCTGAATGATACAGAAACAACAAATATAGATACAGATATAAAAAGATGCTTGGAATCAAAGTGAATTTTGGGTAGAGACCTGGTTTAAATAGAGCTGTGATCCGTTAAACAGCTACTGAGGTGACTGTGGTGTGTCAGGTGAGTGTGTTCTCAGTTACCTTCTTCTTCCCTCCTCCTGGAACATGAGTGACGTTCTCCAGAGAACCCACTTTAGACTGAACCACTTTAAAAGCCACCTTCTCTGATTTAATCTCCACCTTCCCTCCACCTGG
>NW_019524958.1:70655-72004 GCF_002814215.2 Seriola lalandi dorsalis | reverse complement strand
TGTGTGTGTGTGTGTGTGTGTGTGTGTGTGTGTGTGTGTGTGTGTGTGTGTGTGTGTGTGTGTGTTACCTGGTTTGTGGTGGATGTTGTCTTTGGAGCCACATTTTGACGCCACATTACCAAGATCCAACTTTTTGTTAACAATCTGAACCTGCAGACAGACAGGTAAAGACAGACAAGTACAGACAGACAGGTAAAGACAGGCAGACAGGTGGGAGTCAGCTAAGCGTTTACTGGTCTTTAGCTCCAACAGTTAAATGTGTGTGTTTCAGTTGTGAGTGTGTTACCTTGCCCCCTCCAGGTGTGTGTTTCAGGTTCTCCGTGGATCCAACCTTTGACCTCACGTTACTGAGGTCAGGCATAGGGTGGGAGGTTAGGGGAGGCGTCCGTCCACGAGCAGGACCGGGAGACCTGGGAGGAGTCCGGACCACAGCCACCTGCAGGACCAGACCGGAACCAGTACACAACCATGAAAACCAGTAAAACCTGCTGAGCCAGGAACACCATCAGAACCACCAGAACCATAGACCCTGTGTACACAGGTAGACAGGCGGACAGGTGGATGGGTGAACATGTAGACGACTGGACAAGTAGACGGGTGGACAGGTACACAAGTACACATGTAGACAGGTAGACATGTGGACGAGTAGACATGTGGACGGGTACACATGTAGACAGATGGACAGTTAGACATGTGGACAAGTAGACAGATAGACGGGTACACATGTAGACAGGTGGACAGGTAGACATGTGGACGAGTAGACATGTGGACAGGTAGACAGGTAAACATGTAGACAGGTGGACAGGTAGACATGTGGCCAAGTAGACAGCTTGACGGGTGGACAGGTAGACATGTGGAAGAGTAGACAGCTCGATGGGTGGAAAGGTAGACAGGTACAAATGTAGACAGATGGACAGGTAGACATGTGGATGGGTGGACAGGTAGACGGGTGGACAAGTAGACAGGTAAACATGTAGACATGTGGACAGGTAGACAGCTTGACGGGTGGACAGGTAGACGGGTAGACAGGTGGACATGTAGACAGGTGGACAGGTACACATGTAGACATGTGGACAGATAGACAAGTAGATTGGTGGACAGGTAACGGATGGACAGGTAGACATTAAGACAGGTAGGACAGACCTTCTTGACGTCTCTGTTTGGAGTGGAGGACCGACTTGCCGGAGAACGACTTCCTGGACTGACTCCATCCACTGACTCTGACAGACAGACAGGTCGAACTGGTCTCAGTGGTCGAACTGGTCTCAGTGGTCGAACTGGTCTTAGTGGTCTCAGTGGTCAAACTGGTCTTAGTGGTCAAACTGGTCTTAGTGGTCGAACTGGTCTTA
>NW_019524958.1:68599-69461 GCF_002814215.2 Seriola lalandi dorsalis | reverse complement strand
ACTTTCAGCGGGAGAAATGAAAACGTGAAATGTTCTTTTAACTTCCAGAAACATGACACAGAGGAGGAGTGGGAGGAGGCCGGCTGGAAAGGGGGGGGGGGGGGGGGGGGGGGGGGGGTAATTAAAGGACAGACCTTTAGTCAGGGGAGGAGGAGAACTTGATTTCCTAGCTGGACCAGCCAGCTTAGTTGGAGAAGCGCTTGTTTTGCCTCTCACTCTGGAGGGAGGAGCTGAAGTCGAAATCAAACATCCCTTCTCTCTGCTGAGCGCGCCGCTGGTCTGAGGAGTGCTTGTTTCATCAGCCAGGGCCTCCTGATCTTCAGAGGGTGGAAGGACGGGAGGTGTTTGGACATCCAGCTGCTCCTCAGCAAGAGACTCTGAGCTGGACTGTGCGCTCGTTTTTTTGACCTCCTGGGAAGGGTGGAGCTGTGTGGACTCCTCTTGCTCTTCCTCAGCTGACATCACAGCTGCTCCTTTCTCCTCCTCCTCCTCTTCATCACGAGGAGGTGTGGAGGAGGAGCAGGGAGTCCCTGGGTTCTTCGTGACTTCTTTCTCCTCCTCTTCATCAGGAAGAGGTGTGGAGGAGAAGCAGGGATTGTCTGTCTGTTCCTCCTCTTCCTGCCTCCTCTTCAGTTCCTCAGTGCTGCTCCCCGTCTGTTCATCTCCATCTTCTTGCTGTTCCTTCACCTCCTGCCCCTCCTCTGTTCGGCCTGTGTCCAGAAAACTGAGAGAGTCGTGGTCTGAGGGAGGAGCAGAGGAACACAGAGGAGGAGGAGGGAGAGAGAGGAGGAGGAAGTGACAGGAGGAGGAGAGAGGAGGAGAAGAGATTAGGAAAGAGGAGGAAGAGAGAGGAGGAGGAGGG
>NW_019524958.1:66477-67170 GCF_002814215.2 Seriola lalandi dorsalis | reverse complement strand
GGGGAAGTGACAGGAGGAGGAGAGAGGAGCAGGAAGAGAGAGGAGGAGGTGACAGGAGGAGGAGAGAGGAGGACGAGGAAGAGAGAGAGGAGGAGGGGGGAAGTGACAGGAGGAGGAGAGAGGAGCAGGAAGAGAGAGGAGGAGGTGACAGGAGGAGGAGAGAGGAGGACGAGGAAGAGAGAGGAGGAGGTGACAGGACGTCACAGATGAAAACAAATTCTGGATGAAGACAGAACAATGAGGTTCATATGAAGAAACATGAGGAGCTCTGGAACCAAGACCTGGTCCACCTGATCCAGGTCCTGATCACACTCAGAACCCTGACATGGTGATCTTTGAGGTGCTGTCTTCTTCTCTGCTGTTGTCGGTGTGTTACCATGACAACACAACACAGCAGTGTTCACAGAGCTGGACCAGGTGGACCAAAGACCCTCACGGTCATGTGACTTTGAAGGTGTGAAATGGACTTTGGCTGTTAAGCCAATCAGATGTCAGAAACTGAACCCTCTCAGCTGCTACTGCAGTACACTGTGACATCACTGCTGCGGCTGTGGTAAGTCTAAAAGATGGCTGCCATGAGGTGATCAATCAACAGACTATATCAGAGACCGTGAGGTGTCAAAGAAAACTTGTGGATGTGGAAGTGGATGATGATGATGAAGAGAGACCGATATAGGCCACGCCCATTTGCAT